>NC_069507.1:153352516-153500016 GCF_027579735.1 Bombina bombina
TTTGTAGAAAACATTTATATTACATCAAGAAAACGTTATATCTATTAAGTAATGAGAGTAAATAGTAAAAATATTACACTTTACAGCAAGCATGATACCAGTCGTTATTAAATCACTGTAATCATTTTATCATTTTAATTTTCTAGCATATCATCTCTCTAGAAAAATTTAAAACTGCACATACCTCAGAGCAGGAGACCCTGCACACCATTCCCCCAGCTGAAGTTACCCATCTCTTCAGTTATGTGTGAGAACAGCAATGGACCTTAGTTACAAGCTGCTAAGATCATCAAAAAACTTCAGGCAGACTCTTCTTCACCTTTCTGCCTGAAGCCAAAATAGTACAACTTCGGTACCATTTGAAAATAACAAACTTTTGATTGAAGATAAACTACATTAATTCACCACATCTCTCTAGCTACTTCCCTTGTCGAGAGCTGCAAGAGAATGACTGGGGGTGGCAGTTAGGGGAGGAGCTATATAGACAGCTCTGCTGTGGGTGATCCTCTTGCAGCTTCCTGTTGGGAAGGAGAATATCCCACAAGTAATGGATGAATCCGTGGACTGGATACACCTTACAAGAGAAAACTATAGTTCTCTTGTAGTGTTTTCTCGTAGGGAAGCATTGGTCAATGCTTCCCTAGAAGAAGAATCTGATTGGATGACCAATTGCAGAAGAATATATTGCTCTTGCAAGAGTTTGATCATCCTATGTATAAATGAAGGTATTGTGTAATTTTTAGAGGCAGTTCTTTGCAATACTTGATTATTTGTTGTTTCTACTTAGAGGATGAAGAAAGTTTAGTTGCCAGACTAAAGGTAAAAACTATGCTGTGATGGGGGAGCAGAGCATTGGTAGGAATCAAGTCACCATTTAAAGGTTATGAAGATAAACCAATGCAGTTAAAATATGGTTCAATATTCAGAATTCAAAGACAGTATACACCAATTGTCATATAACTAGACACTAATATAAAGAAGAATAAACAAAGATACTGGTATAAAAATACAGTACAAAACTTTTTAAAAACTTTCTTAGAAGGTCCCAGTTTAGAACTGTTGATAAGGTTAGGCTGGGACACCCACTGAAAGGGGCTGGGAAAGCAAGAACAGGCAGACACTCCTGCATATGAAAAGGACCATTACACAACCAGGATTCTGTAGACATCAGTATACATCTAAAACTTTGGGGCTGGTTAGGAGTCTGAAAATCAGCACAAGTTATTTAAATATAAGGAAAACTATACATGTTTACAAAAACACTCCCAGATGGGTTATATAAATTGATCATCTACAAAACATTTATGCAAAGAAAAATCTAGTGTACAATGTCCCTTTAAACTTTTACCTTTCATTTAAGGACTAACTGAGAGAACAGAAACAAACCAATCAACTATACCAACAAGATGGATCCCACATGCAAAATAAACATAAACTTTTCTCCCTGCAGTGCCCCTAGAGACAGAAATGCATATTTTTCTTTTATCTGAGAATTGCATCATTAAAATGTTCTTAGTATTAGAACTAGGCGATAAGCCTGCCCAGAGGGCAGTCTATTTAAAAAAAACTACAACCCCCAAAGCTAAAATTACAAAAAAATAAAAAATGTAAAATTACAAAAAAAATTAAACCTTAACTAATACACTTATAAAAATAAAATATCCCCCCTAAAATAAAAACACCCCCTAATCTAATACTAAACTAACAATAGCTCTTAAAAGGGCTTTTGTAGGGCATTGCCCTAAGTTAAACAGCTCTTTTACATTTAAAAAAAAACAGAATTTATGCTTACCTGATAAATTTCTTTCTCTTGTGGTGTATCCAGTCCACGGGTTCATCCTTTGCTTGTGGGATATTCTAATTCCCAACAGGAAGTGGCAAAGAGAGCGCACAGCAGAGCTGTCCATATAGCTCCCCCTCTAGCTCCACCCCCCAGTCATTCGACCGAAGGTTAGGAAGAAAAAGGAGAAACCATAGGGTGCAGTGGTGACTGTAGTTTAAACAAAAAAATCTACCTGACTTAATAGCCAGGGCGGGCCGTGGACTGGATACACCACAAGAGAAAGAAATTTATCAGGTAAGCATAAATTCTGTTTTCTCTTGTAAGGTGTATCCAGTCCACGGGTTCATCCTTTACTTGTGGGATACCAATACCAAAGTTTTAGGACACGGATGAAGGGAGGGAACAAGACAGGTACCTTAAACGGAAGGCACCACTGCTTGTAAAACCTCTCTCCCAAAAATAGCCTCTGAAGAAGCAAAAGTATCGAATTTGTAAAATTTGGAAAAAGTATGCAGCGAAGACCATTTTTAAAAGCCCATGTGGAAGCCACTGCTCTGGTAGAATGAGCAGTAATTGTTTCAGGAGGCTGCTGGCCAGCAGTCTCATAGGCCAAACGGATGATGCTTTTCAGCCAAAAGGAAAGAGAGGTAGCTGTCGCCTTCTGACCTCTCCTCTTACCAGAATAGATAACAAACAAAGAAGTTGTTTGTCTGAAATCCTTAGTTGCTTGTAAATAGAACTTTAAAGCACGAACCACATCAAGATTGTGTAACAGACGTTCCTTCTTCGAAGAAGGATTAGGACACAGAGAAGGAACAACAATTTCCTGGTTAATATTCTTATTAGACACAACCTTAGGAAGAAAACCAGGTTTAGTACGCAAAACTACCTTATCTGCATGGAACACCAGGAAAGGTGAATCACACTGTAAAGCAGATAACTCTGAAACTCTTCGAGCAGAAGAGATAGCTACCAAAAACAAAACTTTCCAAGATAAAAGCTTAATATCTATGGAATGTAAAAGTTCAAACGGAACCCCTTGCAGAACTGAAAGAACTAGACACAGGTCTATAAACAGGCTTGATTCTGACTAAAGCCTGACTAAAAGCTTGAACGTCTGGTACCTCTGTCAAACGTTTGTGTAAAAGAATAGATAAAGCAGATATCTGTCCCTTTAAGGAACTAGCTGATAATCCTTTTTCCAATCCTTCTTGGAGAAAGGACAAAATCCTGGGAATCCTAACCTTACTCCATGAGTAACCCTTGGATTCGCACCAAAAAAGATATTTTCACCAAATCTTATGGTAGATTTTCCTCGCGACAGGCTTTCTAGCCTGAATCAGGGTATCAATAACCGACTCAGAGAAACCACGCTTTGAAAGGATTAGGCGTTCAATCTCCAAGCAGTCAGACGCAGAGAAATTAGATTTGGATGTTTGAAAGGACCTTGTATTAGAAGGTCCTGCCTCATTGATAGTGTCCATGGTGGAACAGATGACATGTCCACTAGGTCTGCATACCAGGTCCTGCGTGTCCACGCAGGCTCCATTAGAATCACCGAAGCCCTCTCCTGCTTGATTCTGGCAACCAGACGAGGGAGGAGAGGAAACCATGGAAAAACATAGGCCAGATTGAAGGACCAAGGCGACGCTATAGCATCTATCAGCACCGCCTGGGGATCCCGGGACCTGGACCCGTAAAGAGGAAGCTTGGTGTTCTGACCGGACGCCATCAGATACAATTCTGGAGTGCCCCATAGCTGAGTCAGCTGGGCAAATACCTCCGGGTGGAGTTCCCACTCCCCCGGGTGAAAAGTCTGACGATTTAGAAAATCTGCCTCCCAGATGTCTACTCCTGGAATGTGAATTGCTGAGAGATGGCAAGAGTGATCCTCCGCCCACCTGATTATTTTGGTTACTTCCATCATTGCTAAGGAACTCCTTGTTCCCCCTTGATGATTGACATAAGCTACAGTCGTGATGTTGTCCGACTGAAATCTGAGGAATTTGGTTGCAGCTAGCTGCGGCCATGCCTGAAGCGTGTTGAATATCGCCCTCAGTTCCAGAATGTTTATCGGGAGAAGAGCTTCTTCCCGAGACCATAAGCCCTGAGCTTTCAGGGAGTCCCAGACTGCACCCCAGCCCAACAGACTGGCGTCGGTCGTTACGATGATCCACTCTGGTCTGCGGAAACACATTCCATGAGACAGGTGATCCTGAGACAACCACCAGAGAAGAGAATCTCTGGTCCCCTGGTCCAACTGTATTTGAGGAGACAAATCTGCATAATCCCAATTCCACTGTTTGAGCATGCATAGTTGCAGTGGTCTGAGGTGTATCCGGGCAAAAGGGACTATGTCCATTGCCGCTACCATGAGTCCGATTGTCTCCATGCACTGAGCTATAGATGGCCGAGGAATGGAATGAAGAGCTCGGCAAGTAGTTAAGAGTTTTAACTTTCTGACCTCCGTCAGAAAAATTTTCATTACTACCGAGTCTATTAGTGTTCCTAGGAAGGGAACTGTTGTGAGGGGGGAGAGAGAACTCTTTTTGATGTTCTCCTTCCACCCGTGAGACCACAGAAAGGCCACTACAATTTCCATGTAAGACTTGGCTCTTTGGAAAGTCGACGCTTGAATTAAGATGTCGTCTAGATAAGGTGCCACTGCTATGCCCCGCTGCCTTAGCACCGCCAGTAGGGACCCTAGCACCTTTGTAAAAATTCTGGGAGCAGTGGCCAACCCGAAAGGAAGAGCCACAAACTGATAATGCTTGTCCAGAAAGGCGAACCTGAGAAACTGGTGATGATCTTTGTGGATAGGAATGAGCAGATACGCATCCCTTACATCCACGGTAGTCATATATTGACCCTCCTGTATCATTGGTAAGATTGTCCGAATGGTCTCCATCTTGAATGATGGGACTCTGAGGAATTTGTTTAGAATTTTGAGATCCAGGATCGGTCTGAAAGTTCCTTCTTTCTTGGGAACCACAAACAGGTTTGAGTAAAAACCCAGCCCTTGTTCCGCAATTGGAACTGGGTGGATCACTCCCATTGCATGTAGGTCTCCTACACAGCGTAAGAATGCCTCTTTCTTTGTCTGGTCTGTAGACAAACGAGAAATGTGGAACCTTCCCCTTGGAGGGGAGTCCTTGAATTCTAGAAGATATCAATGGGAAACAAATCTCTAAGGCCCAGGGATCGTGTACGTCTCTTGCCCAGGCCTGAGCGAAGAGAGAGAGTCTGCCCCCTACTAGATCCGGTCCCGGATCTGGGGCTATCCCATCATGCTGTCTTGGAGGCAGCTGCAGGCTTCTTGGCCTGTTTACCCTTGTTCCAGCCCTGGTAAAGTTTCCAGGCTGGCTTGGGTTGTGAAGCGTTACCCTCTTGCTTTGTAGCAGGGGAGGATGAAGCGAGACCGCTCCTGAAATTCCGAAAGGAACGAAAATTATTTTGTTTGTTCTTTATCTTAAAGGACTTGTCCTGAGGGAGAGTATGGCCTTTTCCCCCAGTGATTTCTGAAATAATCTCTTTCAATTCAGCCCCGAAGAGGGTCTTTACTTTGAAAGGGATGTTCAAGAGTTTGGATTTTGACGACACATCGGCCGACCAGGACTTTAGCCATAGCGCCCTGCGCGCCAAAATGGCGAAACCTGAATTCTTTGCCGCTAGCTTAGCTAGTTGGAAAGCGGCATCTGTGATAAAAGAATTAGCCAGCTTAAGAGCCTTAATTCTGTCCATAATGTCCTCATATGAGGTCTCCGTCTGGAGCGCATCTTCCAGCGCCTCGAACCAGAAAGCAGCTGCAGTGGTTACAGGAACAATGCACGCAATAGGTTGGAGAAGAAAACCTTGTTGAACAAAAATTTTCTTAAGTAAACCCTCTAATTTTTTATCCATAGGGTCTTTAAAAGCACAACTGTCCTCAATTGGTATAGTTGTGCGCTTAGCTAGTGAAGAAACAGCCCCCTCCACATTAGGTGGGGTCAGATATGGGGAACATTTTCTTAAACACAGGAAGGGGAAGAAACGGAATACCTGGTCTATCCCACTCCCTAGTCACTATATCCGCAATCCTCTTAGGGACCGGGAACACATCAGTGTAAACAGGAGCCTCTAAGTACTTGTCCATTTTACACAATTTCTCTGAAACCACCAAAGGGTCGCAGTCATCCAGAGTAACTAATACCTCCCTGAGCAATAAGCGGAGGTGTTCTAGTTTAAATTTAAATGCCAACGTATCTGAGTCTGTCTGAGGAGCAACCTTTCCCGAATCGGAAATTTCTCCCTCAGACAGCACCTCCCTCGCCCCCATTTCAGAGCGTTGTGAGTGTATATCGGATACGGCTACCAAAGCGTCAGAATGCTCAGGATCTGTTCTTAAAAACATAATTTATGCTTACCTGATAAATTTATTTCTCTTGTAGTGTATCCAGTCCACGGATCATCCATTACTTGTGGGATATTCTCCTTCCCAACAGGATCACCCACAGCAGAGCTGCTATATAACTCCTCCCCTCACTGCCATATCCAGTCATTCGACCGAAACAAGACGAGAAAGGAGAAACCATAGGGTGCAGTGGTGACTGTAGTTTAATTAAAATTTAGACCTGCCTTAAAAGGACAGGGCGGGCCGTGGACTGGATACACTACAAGAGAAATAAATTTATCAGGTAAGCATAAATTATGTTTTCTCTTGTTAAGTGTATCCAGTCCACGGATCATCCATTACTTGTGGGATACCAATACCAAAGCTAAAGTACACGGATGATGGGAGGGACAAGGCAGGAACTTAAACGGAAGGAACCACTGCCTGTAGAACCTTTCTCCCCAAAACAGCCTCCGAAGAAGCAAAAGTGTCAAATTTGTAAAATTTTGAAAAGGTGTGAAGTGAAGACCAAGTCGCAGCCTTGCAAATCTGTTCAACAGAGGCCTCATTTTTTTTTTATTTTTATTTTTTAAATAGTTTTTATTGAGGTTATACATATAATGAACATCAGACAAAAAAAAATCAGTAGTAAACACGTCAAATATAACATGAGTCAATGAAGTAATTACACTCAGGCCTGTAAAAAATAACAAAATTCCAGGCTGTCACAATACAAGAGACTAGAGCGAATCTGCTAGACCAATCTCTAATAAACTTGAAAAATAAAACCTCATTTTGCTTTTGTAGATAAGGAAAAAAAAAAAAAAAACACACCTCCAATGTTTCAACAGGCCACTTATGGGCCCATGTATACTAAGTAACGCATAGGAGGTGCTCAAGTGTAACTCACGGTCACTCATGGACCTTGGAATAAAGGTGTAATTTTATTAATATGCATCCTCATAAAATATGTCAATTTCGAAGATAAGATAATTTCCCCTAAGTCAAATAGAGGTCTCTCTTGGGCCTCTAGGGAGAGAGCTTTTGCATATTGGGGGAATTTCAGGGGGAAAGTAAAATAAAACAAATATAGATGTAATGAGAGAAGGGCCATATACTATCATTATACATAGGTAAGATTGGACATCTTCAAATAATAGTAATAAAAAGAAAGAAGAAAAAAAAAAGGACAAAAAAACTTTATATAGCAATCGCCAACTTTGTGCTTAAACTGACATGTTAATAAAATATCATAAGGGAGGGGAGTATGCAGAACATAAGAAGATTGTGTTCCCACAATAAAGTAGTCAGACCTCCTGTCCTGTATAAAACTATTAATGTAAGATGGGTAGTAGTAGTATTATTTGCATAGATTGGTGAGAGCTTATTTAACTAGGGTAAGTTTGAAGATCATAGCTATAAGAGGCACCACTAAATATGTAAGGAGTATGACCTGGAAAGCTGATGATTGGCGGCCCTTAGTTTAACTGGATTAGCTAGCTGTGCCTAGATAACCAATGTGGTATGCAATACATAGAATATATAGCTATTGTTAAAAGTACAAATACTTATAGACAGATCTTATAGTAGCACCCTTCATATAGGAAGTCATGACAAATTTCTAAAGAGTGGGTTTGCAAGCTGAGCAGGGATATAACACAGAACAAGGTCAAAGCAGTTCAATTCAATGCACTTATACATAACAGAGGAGGGTATAGTATAAACACTATAAGAGAGCTAACAGTCCAGTGTAGTACTTGCTGACTTGCAGGGGACAGCCACATCAACGATATAAGGAGAAACAAACTAATTCAAAATAAACTTCATATAAACTGCCTTAAATGTGCTACTGATAGACTCTTGCAAAGGCAGAAAATAGACAGAGAATGTACAGTGTTGGAATCCGCAGTAACATAGGGTGGTGCCAGGGGATAATGTTATTTTGATGGGATTGTTAGATGCATGACTATGGGCATAGAGTTATTCCTGTCTCAGACTACCCAGCTTATCCTATGCCAAGCAAGTTCTTTCAAGTAGAAATATTTCGCGGTGGATCTTAGTAGGTGGGTTTGAAAAGTTTGTTTGGGCTCTATAACAGTACTGTCTTACCCCACTCCTCAACCGATTCTGGACCTTGCAGAAGAAGAGACCCGCTCTGTGCCGCAGTGTCCTACCGGGTCAGCCACCGGCTCACAGACTTGTGTCACATAGTGTGGGATCAGAGCAGAACGCTCCCTCCGCTGCTCAGTAAGGAGAGTTGCTCGCACTATGTCACATCCCTCTGCCTGTCGAAACAAGTGGTGCACAACTCTGTGGACATTAGCCCTATGGTGCCTCTCTCTTTTAGTCCTAAATGGACCCTGTCTCGACGCCAGCCTTTTTGCGGGGAAGGAGAGTGCAGGAACCCCAAAGTCCCTTTGGTGCGGTAAGAGCTTCGCCACTGCCTGCAACTCCAGCCCACCGGAGGTAAGTTGTGTGGTATCAAGCAATAACAGAGGGGGTTGAAATGCCGGTTCTTTTAGGGGAGTCCCCCATATAGATGTCAGCCCGTCGTCAGTTATCTCTAAGGACCTTGGATTGAACAAAACTCCGGTGCTTTGGTCCCATAATGGATCAAGGAGAGTCTCCGTGCCCCCTGCTGAATCAAGCTCCATCTGTAGGTGATTAGCGGGTAGCGCTGGTGCTTCAATGTTAGGCAGGGCTCCGGGCAGCGAAGTTCCCCCTAACTGGGTTTTTGGAGTACGGGAAGAACTTACAGAGGCAACCTTCATGCAGCTCTGCTGTGCAGGAAATTGAGAGGTCTCTAAACTGGCCGAGACTGCCGTTAAGGGTATACATCTGCTATGAGGCTCCTCCATGGGTCGGTCTGTAGTCATCACAGGGGTGTCTGCAAAAAGTTGCGAAACTGTAAGGAGCCTGCACAAGTCTTCCTCCAGGTTTCTAAAATGGTCACCTATGAGCTGGGTGATCCGCTGCTCCCATCTATCAAGTGCCTCCATTTTCAGTCTCAGGTTCAATGAATCGCTAGTAGAACGGTTGCTAGATGCCTTATTAGGGTAGATGGCTCCTTCTTCTTTGGAGATAGATTGCACTTATTATCCTATTCTAGGATATCGTAACCCCGGAGTTCGGGGGGGTAATGATACGGCAGCCCCAGTCCTACGCTCCACAAGCCATATAGGAGCTTCTTCTGTATCAAAACTCACTGCGTAGATAGAAATTTGTTAAGATGGCTTCCAGTTTTGAGAAGAAGCTTGTCGCGTAGCTGCCTCAACAAACATAGGCATGAGCTCTGTCAGGATATCCACTCTTAGAGTATAATTATCAATAAAAATAAAGAGCTGCTTCAGTGTAAGAAATATCAAGTTTAACTGTGAAAAACTCTTATAACTAGTGTCAGGCTCACAGAGCTTCATGGAGACACGTCTTGCCGCATTGAGTGTAGGCTCCGCCCCCCCAGAGGCCTCTTTTTAAAGGCCTAGGTGGAAGCCACAGCTCTAGTAGAATGAGCTGTAATCCTTTCAGGGGGCTGCTGTCCAGCAGTCTCATAGGCTAAGCGTATTATGATCCGAAGCCAAAAGGAGAGAGAGGTTGCAGAAGCTTTTTGGGCAGATGTTTGACGAAAATCTTTAGTAGCCTGTAAGTAAAACTTCAAGGCACGGACTACGTCCAGATTATGCAAAAGACGTTCCTTCTTTGAAGAAGGATTAGGACACAATGATGGAACAACAATCTTTTGATTGATATTCCTGTTAGAAACCACCTTAGGTAAAAACCCAGGTTTGGTACGCAGAACTACCTTGTCTGAATGAAAAATCAGATAAGGAGAATCACAATGTAAGGCAGATAACTCAGAGACTCTTCGAGCCGAGGAAATAGCCATCAAAAACAGAGCTTTCCAAGATAAAAGTTTAATATCAATGGAATGAAGGGGTTCAAATGGAACTCCCTGAAGAACTTTAAGAACCAAGTTTAAGCTCCACGGGGGAGCAACAGGTTTAAACACAGGCTTAATCCTAACCAAAGCCTGACAAAATGCCTGGACGTCTGGAACTTCTGCCAGATGCTTGTGCAAAAGAATAGACAGAGCAGAGATCTGTCCTTTTAAAGAACTAGCTGATAAGCCTTTGTCCAAACCCTCTTGGAGAAAGGACAATATCCTAGGAATCCTAACCTTACTCCATGAGTAACTCTTGGATTCACACCAATAAAGATATTTACGCCATATCTTATGGTAGATTTTCCTGGCGACAGGCTTCCGAGCCTGTATTAAGGTATCAATGACTGACTCGGAGAAGCCACGCCTTGATAGAATCAAGCGTTCAATCTCCATGCAGTCAGTCTCAGAGAAAGTAGATTTGGATGATTGAAAGGACCTTGTATTAGAAGGTCCTGCCTCAGAGGCAGAGTCCATGGTGGAAGAGATGACATGTCCACTAGGTCTGCATACCAGGTCCTGCGTGGCCACGCAGGCGCTATCAGAATCACTGATGCTCTCTCCTGTTTGATTTTGGCAATCAGTCGAGGGAGCAGAGGAAATGGTGGAAACACATAGGCCAGGTTGAAGAACCAAGGAGCTGCTAGAGCATCTATCAGCGTCGCTCCCGGGTCCCTGGACCTGGATCCGTAACAAGGAAGCTTGGCGTTCTGGCGAGACGCCATGAGATCCAGTTCTGGTTTGCCCCAACAATGGACCAGTTGAGCAAACACCTTCGGATGGAGTTCCCACTCCCCCGGATGAAAAGTCTGACGACTTAGAAAATCCGCCTCCCAGTTCTCTACGCCTGGGATGTGGATCGCTGACAGGTGGCAAGAGTGAGATTCTGCCCAGCGAATTATCTTTGAGACTTCTAACATCGCTAGGGAACTCCTGGTTCCCCCTTGATGGTTGATGTAAGCCACAGTCGTGATGTTGTCCGACTGAAATCTGATGAACCTCAGTGTTGCTAACTGAGGCCAAGCTAGAAGAGCATTGAATATTGCTCTTAACTCCAGAATATTTATTGGGAGGAGTTTCTCCTCCTGAGTCCACGATCCCTGAGCCTTCAGGGAGATCCAGACTGCGCCCCAACCTAGAAGGCTGGCATCTGTTGTTACAATCGTCCAATCTGGCCTGTGAAAGGTCATACCCTTGGACAGATGGACCCGAGAAAGCTACCAGAGAAGAGAATCTCTGGTCTCTTGATCCAGATTTAGCAGAGGGGACAAATCTGAGTAATCCCCATTCCACTGACTTAGCAAGCATAATTGCAGCAGTCTGAGATGCAGGCGCGCAAATGGCACTATGTCCATTGCCGCTACCATTAAGCCGATTACTTCCATGCACTGAGCCACTGACGGGCGTGGAATGGAATGAAGGACACGGCAAGCATTTAGAAGTTTTGATAACCTGGACTCTGTCAGGTAAATTTTCATCTCTACAGAATCTATAAGAGTCCCTAGGAAGGAGACTCTTGTGAGTGGGGATAGAGAACCCTTTTCCTCGTTCACTTTCCACCCGTGCGATCTCAGAAATGCCAGAACTATCTCTGTATGAGACTTGGCAATTTGAAAGCTTGACGCCTGTATCAGGATGTCGTCTAGATACGGAGCCACCGCTATGCCTCGCGGTCTTAGAACCGCCAGAAGTGAGCCCAGAACCTTCGTAAAGATTCTCGGGGCTGTAGCCAACCCGAAGGGAAGAGCTACAAATTGGTAATGCCTGTCTAGAAAGGCAAACCTTAGGAACTGATGATGATCTCTGTGAATCGGTATGTGAAGGTAGGCATCCTTTAAGTCCACTGTGGTCATGTACTGACCCTCTTGGATCATGGGTAGGATGGTCCAAATAGTTTCCATTTTGAATGATGGAACTCTGAGGAATTTGTTTAAGATCTTTAGATCCAAGATTGGTCTGAAGGTTCCCTCTTTCTTGGGAACCACAAACAGATTTGAATAAAATCCCTGTCCTTGTTCCGTCCGCGGAACTGGATGGATCACTCCCATTACTAGGAGGTCTTGCACACAGCTTAGGAATGCCTCTTTCTTTATCTGGTTTGATGATAACCTTGAAAGATGAAATCTCCCTTGTGGAGGAGAAGCTTTGAAGTCCAGAAGATATCCCTGAGATATGATCTCCAACGCCCAGGGATCCTGAACATCTCTTGCCCACGCCTGGGCGAAGAGAGAAAGTCTGCCCCCCACTAGATCCGTTTCCGGATAGGGGGCCGTTCCTTCATGCTGTCTTGGGGGCAGCAGCAGGCTTCCTGGCCTGCTTGCCCTTGTTCCAGGACTGGTTAGGTTTCCAGGCCTGTATGGAATGAGCAACAGTTCCCTCTTTTTTTGAAGTGGAGGAAGTTGATGCTGCTCCTGCCTTGAAATTTCGAAAGGTACGAAAATTAGACTGTTTGGCCTTTGATTTGGCCCTGTCCTGAGGAAGGGTATGACCCTTGCCTCCAGTAATGTCAGCAATAATTTCCTTCAAGCCAGGCCCGAATAAGGTCTGCCCCTTGAAAGGAATGTTGAGTAATTTAGACTTTGAAGTCACGTCAGCTGACCAGGATTTAAGCCATAGCGCCCTACGCGCCTGGATGGCGAATCCGGAATTCTTAGCCGTTAGTTTAGTCAAATGAACAATGGATTCAGAAACAAATGAGTTAGCTAGCTTAAGCGTTCTAAGCTTGTCAATAATTTCATTCAATGGAGCTGTCTGGATGGCCTCTTCCAGGGCCTCAAACCAGAATGCCGCCGCAGCAGTGACAGGCGCAATGCATGCAAGGGGCTGTAAAATAAAACCTTGTTGAATAAACATTTTCTTAAGGTAACCCTCCAATTTTTTATCCATTGGATCTGAAAAAGCACAACTGTCCTCAACCGGGATAGTTGTACGCTTTGCTAAAGTAGAAACTGCCCCCTCCACCTTAGGGACCGTTTGCCATAAGTCCCGTGTAGTGGCGTCTATTGGAAACATTTTTCTAAATATAGGAGGTGTGGAAAAGGGCACACCGGGTCTATCCCACTCCTTGCTAATAATTTCTGTAAGCCTTTTAGGTATAGGAAAAACGTCAGTACACACCGGCACCGCATAGTATCTATCCAGCCTACACAATTTCTCTGGAATTGCAACTGTGTTACACTCATTCAGAGCAGCTAATACCTCCCCAAGCAATAAACAGAGGTTCTCAAGCTTAAATTTAAAATTAGAAATCTCTGAATCAGGTTTCCCCGAGTCAGAGATGTCACCCACAGACTGAAGCTCTCCGTCCTCATGTTCTGCATACTGTGACGCAGTATCAGACATGGCTCTAACAGCATTTGCGCGCTCTATATCTCTCCTAACCCCAGAGCTATCACGCTTGCCTCTTAATTCAGGCAATCTAGATAATACCTCTGACAGGGTATTATTCATGATTGCAGCCATGTCCTGCAAGGTAATCGCTATGGGCGTCCTTGATGTAATTGGCGCCATATTAGCGTGCGTCCCCTGAGCGGGAGGCGAAGGGTCTGACACGTGGGGAGAGTTAGTCGGCATAACTTCCCCCTCGACAGAACCCTCTGGTGATATTTCTTTTATAGATAAAGACTGATCTTTACTGTTTAAGGTGAAATCAATACATTTAGTACACATTCTCCTATGGGGCTCCACCATGGCTTTCAAACATAATGAACAAGTAGGTTCCTCTGTGTCAGACATGTTTAAACAGACTAGCAATGAGACTAGCAAGCTTGGAAAACACTTTAAAACAAGTTTACAAGCAATATAAAAAACGTTACTGCGCCTTTAAGAAACACAAATTTTCCCAAATTTTGAAATAACAGTGAAAAAATGCAGTTACACTAACGAAATTTTTACAGTGTATGTAATAAGTTAGCAGAGCATTGCACCCACTTGCAAATGGATGATTAACCCCTTAATACCAAAAACGGAATAACAAATGACAAAAACGTTTTTTAAACAGTCACAACTGCCACAGCTCTACTGTGGCTTTTTACCTCCCTCAATACGACTTTTTAAGCCTTTTGAGCCCTTTAGAGAAGTCCTGGATCATGCAGGAAGAAGCTGGATGTCTGTGTCTAATTTTGCTGTGCAAAAAAACGCCAAAATAGGCCCCTCCCACTCATATTACAACAGTGGGAAGCCTCAGGGAACTGTTTCTAGGCAAAATTCAAGCCAGCCATGTGGAAAAAACTAGGCCCCAATAAGTTTTATCACCAAACATATGTAAAAAACTATTAAACATGCCAGCAAACATTTTAAAATACACTTTTATAAGAGTATGTATCTCTATTAATAAGCCTGATACCAGTCGCTATCACTGCATTTAAGGCTTTACTTACATTACTTTGGTATCAGCAGCATTTTCTAGCAAATTCCATCCCTAGAAAAATATTTTAACTGCACATACCTTATGACAGGAAAACCTGCACGCTATTCCCCCTCTTAAGTTACCTCACTCCTCAGAATATGTGAGAACAGCAAAGGATCTTAGTTACTTCTGCTAAGATCATAGAAAACGCAGGCAGATTCTTCTTCTAAATACTGCCTGAGATAAACAGTACACTCCGGTACCATTTAAAAATAACAAACTTTTGATTGAAGAAATAAACTAAGTATAAAACACCACAGTCCTCTTACGACCTCCATCTTAGTTGAGAGTTGCAAGAGAATGACTGGGTATGGCAGTGAGGGGAGGAGCTATATAGCAGCTCTGCTGTGGGTGATCCTCTTGCAACTTCCTGTTGGGAAGGAGAATATCCACAAGTAATGGATGATCCGTGGACTGGATACACTTAACAAGAGAAACAGAGCTATCACGCTTTGCAGGTAATACAGGCAGTTTAGATAAAAACACTGAGAGGGTATTACTCATAACTGCCGCCAAGTCTTGTAAGGTAAAAGAGTTAGATGCACTAGAGGTGCTAGGCGTCGCTTGAGCGGGCGTAACTGGTTGTGACATTTGGGGAGAGGTTAACGGCTAACCTCATTACCTTCTGTCTGAGAATCATCTTGGGCCACATTTTTAAGTGCAACAATATTTTCTTTAAAATGTATAGACATATCAGTACAAGTGGGACAGATTCTGAGAGGGGGTTCCACCATGGCTTCTAAACACATTGAACAAGGATTTTCCTTGGTGTCAGACATGTTTAACAGACTAGTAGTAAGACAAACAGGCTTAGAAATCACTTTAATCAAATGAAACACACTTTGCAAAAAAACGTTACTGTGCCTTTAAGAGATAAAAAATGCACACAATTTTCCAAAACAGTTAAAAATGCAGCAAACTTTTTGAAATTTTCACAGTATGTACCTAAAGCATTAGTAAGATTGCACTACTAGCAATAAAAACGATTAACCCCTTAATACCCAAACCGGATCGATAGTAAGCAACAAACCGGTTAAAACCACTTCAGCACCTTGCCACAGCTCTGCTGTGGCCCTACCTGCCTTTAGGAACCAGATTTTTGGGGAAAAAGCTTCTTATCGGCCGTCAAACAGCAGCAGGACCCTCCATGTGAAACTGCCTGAAGTTCTAGTCAATATAACTGCGCATCTGAGGCGTGAAATTAGGCCCCTCCCACCTTTTACTCTGGTGCTGTGAGGCCTAAAGAAACACTTCTAAGTGTTTTAGTAATAGCCATGTGGGTAAAAAAAAAAACTGAAAGAAACCCAAAAGACCCTTCAAAGTGTCTCAAAAAACGATATTTTTCAATAAAAACCGTTTGTCGTTAATTAGTGTCAACCAGCATAAATTAGCCCTGCTATGTAAGCTTGCAATTCCATACTTAGTCTCTGAATATAGCTTACCCTTCCCTCATGGGGATCTTATCAGTCTTTTCTAGCATTATCACAGTCTTGTCTAGAAATAAATGACTGAAACATACTTATTGCAGCCTAGCCTGCAAAACGTTCCCCCCCCAACTGAAGTTTTCTGGTACTCCTCAGTCCTTTGTGGGAACAGTAGTGGATTTTAGTTACAACATGCTAAAATCATTCTCCTCCCTGCAGAAATCTTCATCTCCTTTCTGCTAGAGAGTAAATAGTACAACTGGTACCATTTAAAATAACAAACTTTTGCTTGTAGAAAATAAAAACTACAATTCTAACACCACATTCACTTTACCCTTCCATTGCTTAGAGCCGGCAAAGAGAATGACTGGGGGGTCGAGCTAGAGGGGGAGCTATATGGACAGCTCTGCTGTGTGCTCTCTTTGCCACTTCCTGTTGGGAAGGAGAATATCCCACAAGTAAAGGATGAACCCGTGGACTGGATACACCTTACAAGAGAAATAATAAATTCCCCCCTAACAGTAAAACCACCCACCCACCAAACCCCCTACTGAAATCCTATTGGCTGTTCAAATCAGCCAATAAGATTTCAGTAGCTCTCATCCTATTGGCTGATTTCAAAATTTCAGCCAATAGGAATGCAAGGTACCCCAATAAATATGGGGTACATTGCATTCAATCTTCAGTGTGTGACGGCCGATCGCATGAAGAGAAGCCTCCACGCATCGGGAAAGCCAGCTCCGCACCTCCGCTCCGCGCCGCCTTCGCTCTGGATGAAGATTATGGAGCTGCCTGGAAGAAGACCTTCTCTGCCGGACTTCAGGAACAGTGAGTACCTATTTGGCGCTTAGTGTTAGGATTTTTTTTATTTTGTTTTATTTTTTAAGATTAGGGATTTAATGGGCTGGAAAAAAGCCGATTGCCCTTTTAAGGGCAGTAAAAGAGCTGAGTGCCCTTTTGAAGGGCAATGCCCATACAAATGCCCCTTTAGGAGCAATGGGTACTTTAGGGTTTTTTTAGTGTTTTTTTTATTTTGGGGGGTTTGGTAGGGGGGGGTTACTTAGTCTTTTTTTTTTTATGTACAAGAGCTGTTTAACTTCGGACAATGCCCTACAAAATGCCATTTTAAGGGCTATTGGTAGTTTAGGGGGTGTTTTTATTTGGGGGGGCTTTTTTCTTTTCATAGGGATTAGGTTTAATTTTTTTTAGTTTTGATAATTTTGTTTATTTTTTTCTGTAATTTTAGAGTTTATTTTTTTGTAATTTAATGTTAGGTTTTATTTAAGTGTAACTTAATATTGGGGTTAATTTAGGGGGTTTTAGGTTAGGGGGCTTAGTAATTAAATTAGTTATTTGTGTTGTGGGGGTTGGCAGTTTACGAGTTAATAGGTCAATTAGGTTTATTGTGATGTGGGGGGTTTAGGGGTTAATAGGTTAATTAGGTTTATTGCAATGTGGGGGGTTGGCGGGTTAATTAGGATTATTGCGATGTGGGGGTTTGTCGGTTTAGGGGTAAATAGGTTTATTGCGATGTGAGGGGTTGGCGGATAAAGGGTTAATATTTCAATTATATTATTTGCTGATTAGGGGTTAATTACTTTATTATTTTGCGATGTGGGGGTTTGCGGTTTAGCTGTTTGTTAATACTTCGTGCAGGAGGTTAGGTTTGTTTTGTTTTACCTCGTGCGGGCAATATGTGTATTTAATTTATTTTTTGCGGGCGGTTGCATGTTTTTCTTTTTTAAGGCTTCGGGTTTGCCTACGCTGCGTCCAAGTGGATTCCGAAAATGGCAGGGTGGTGAAAGAATCCACTTCCACCCTGCCATTTTCGGGGTCCACCGGGATGTAGCTTTGCTGCATCCAGGTGGATTCTTCTGGCTGCGTGCGCAGCCAACATTCTTTTGGCTGCCTCGCGTAGCCAACATTCTTTTGGCTGTCTAGCACAGCCAACATTCCTTTGAGGATGCGTGCACAACTGGCGACACTGACGGACGCGTTACAAACGCGATTATAGTATAGATTGTATTCCAGGATTTGCTTGTCTTCAGGGTACAGAAATAGCAATAATTTGAGACTTTACATAAAGTTCATGTCTTTCATAAAAAACATGTCATAAACATATTATTTATCACCGTGAAACAAATATTTTCCATACTCATACACTTTTTTTCTCCAGAAAAAGAGCAGGCAAAAAAAAAAAAATTCCTATTTTCTTTGGGCCTTCCCATCTCTAAGCAAGAAACTTACTGGACCCAGTGCAGATGTCTCCTAACAACAACTTCAAAGGAAAAGCTACTCCTTTGCCTTCCTGTAGAGACCACAACCCCCTTGTGGGGCTATGACGTGAAGTAATGGACCCTGCACAAAAAAATGCAATGGTTTCTATTAAGTATAACCAATTACTTAGTGTATATTGTTATAACAACAAAGAAACAGACCTTTTATATCCCTTTAATCCAAAAATAGATACAAAATGCATCAACTCAAAAGCTGGACTATGTAAGTAAGTGTAAATATAAAATCTCAGGGGCATATTATGGCCTAGGCCAACAAGGTCGGTGCCTAGGGCAACAGATTTGGGAGGGGCAGCACATCTGCCCTATCCTCTCTCTAAAAGCGAGCACACAGTACAGTGAGCAATAAAGTGCAGGCTTTTAAGGTCGCTCTTCACAGGCAGTGCTCCTTTAAACCGTTGCTTCATTTAGAGCCGCCTGCATTTTTGCAGTGGATGCGTTCTTGGTGAGAAACTTGCCCGGGGATATGCTTACAATGTGAGGCTGGAGGAGAAGACCTTGTGCCGATATGCTACCTCCCCTTGTCAGCTAAGGTGGGTCTGCAAGAGCAGTGCTTATTGCAGGTCTTAGTAACTAACAGACTGGATGCCTCTGTAACCCATGGAGTAAAAACGTTTCATTACTTGAATGATGGTAATTACTGTATGTTGTTGCATGTGAAGGGCAGTGATTGTTTCAAAGTGTATTCTTCTTTCCCTTTCTCCCTCCCTTCCTCCCTCAACTCACTACCTCCATCCCTTCTTTCTTTCCCTCCCTCCCTCCCTTCTCTCAAATCCTTCTTTCATTCCTTTCTTTCCCTCCTCCTTTTTCTCCTCTCCCTCCCCACTTATCTCTTCTCTCTCTCCCTCTCTTCCTTCCTTTTCCTCCCTTTTCTCCCCTCCCCCTTCTTTTCTCTCAGGAAGAAAATGGTATGAGATGCATGCAATTCAACCCACCTGTATTCAAGTGCTAGCCCATTTTCTTTTGAATTGTTATGGGAAAAATATATATATATATATATATATATATATATATATATATATATATATATATATATATAAATATAAAACATTTTACACACTGACCCAAAAAAATATTAAGGGGAAAAAAGGCCTAAAACCTAAATACGCCACTGTAAAATCTAAATACGTTTTTAACAAAACTATAAAAATGTTTGTTCTCCGGCTAAAGAAAAATCTATCAAGTCCTGGCAATGACAAGGTTATAAATATATTTAAAAACAAAAAGAAAAAAAAAACATTCATTGTTCCTAATATTTTAATCCAAATCCTAAAATTTGTTGATTACTCTATTAATAAAAACACAATTTTTCTGGTCTTAAATAGTATAGTTTACTTAATCTGACTGGCTTCTCTATTCAATATAATTGGTCTGTTGTTGGTAATTTTATATATAGTCCGTAATGGGCTCCAGGAAATGCATTTCTTGCTGGAATTCCACCTGCATTTCCCAAAGCACATGAGAAGCAGTACTGATTTACAGAAGGCACATAATCAACTTTGCGTTTAGTAAATTATTTAATTTGGAAATAATTAAAGAAATTAAAAATATATTAGCCCAAAAATGTATAGCATACATATATATCTAACATAGTAAAATAGTAACATAGTAAATGAGGTTGAAAAATGACCGAAGTCCATCGAGTTCAACCTATAAAAATCTAATATACTTACAAAAAAAGCTCCAGTTGAGCTTAAATTAACCCCACTAAAAATGTGACCTATATAATACAAGCAATCATAACCATGATTTTTTTTTTCTAGCCAGAAATGTATCAAAACAATTTTTAAATGTATCTAGGGTAATGGCATTCACTACCTCCTTTGGTAATGAGTTCCACAATTTTATTGCTCTCACAGTTAAAAAAAACTTTTCAGTTGCAGGAGGTTAAATCTCCTTTCCTCCAACCTTAAATTGTCACCTCTTGTCACAAACAATTTTCTTGGAATAAACAGAGCTTCTGCCATCTCTGTATATGGGCCTTGAATATATTTATATAAAGTAATAATGGCACCTCTCAAGCACATTTTTTCTAGAGAAAACAGACCCAGTTTGGCTAACCTATCTTCATAGCTTAAATTCTCCATTCCCCTTCTTAGCTTTGTGGCCCTTTTCTGAACTTTTTCTAGTTCTGCAATATCCTTTTTTGCTATCGGTCCCCAGGGACATTAAACACTTATATATACACATACACACACACACTCTGCAAGGCACTTTGATTCCTTATTTTTTGTCTCCTTTTCCTGTAATTCTATTCTGAAATGGTGAGCATTTCAGTTTCTGTTAGAAATGGAAGTGCAGAACACTTTTATGTTCCACACAGCCATTGGATGCACACTCTAGTGACATATTTTTATCTTTACCTAATTGGCCACAGCAGAGAAGGTAACCTAAATTACAACATGGCAGCTCCCATTGTTTTAAAGACACTAAAACTTTACATTTATTTTGTCAATATTTAAAAAGCTAATGAAACTTCAAAAATACATCTACATGTTATTCTCAGACTAATCTTTTCTTTGAATGCATCATTCTATCTAGCATTTATTTAGCGTTTAATGTCCCTTTAAATAAATATGTAAATTTATTTTTCAAACATTCAGCACCGTATGGAGGTACAAGCCCTGGGTAAACATCTCCAACACAAAGCACATAACATGCTATTAAAAATTCTACATCACTATAATAATGTTAACTTTATGCAGAAAAAAAATCAAAGCCTGCATTAGCTACAGACAGGATCCCTTACCCAAAGATTATTTTCGTAGTAGAAGGCATCCAATAGTTTCACAATATGAGGATGATCACATGATGCCAAAATTTCAATTTCTACCATATAATCTTCAAGCTCATCTTCAGATTTCGTATCAATAACTTTTGCTGCTGCTAAAATACCCGTTTCTTTGTTTTGGGCCTGTAAGGAAAAAAAAACATATTAGTATTATTATTTATTCATTTGTAAAGCTCCACAAAATTCCCTAGAGCTTGAGGATGTTTTTTTTTTTTTTTTTTTACATAATATATTTCTTCCTGTAAATAATTTGCATGCAATATTTTTAAAATGATTTCATAAAAATAAAGACATTTATTCAGATTCTCCTACCATATCAGTTTTCAGTTTTCAGGCTACAAATAAACTATATTTCAAATACACTTTTGAAAAGTGTTGGGAAATTCTATATATTTAGAAACGCCACCTATCTTAATTTAATTCCAAGGTAAAACTCTTATGCATGTCATTGTCACTGATCACTGACACTGTATGCCCAGAGATGAATCCTTTCAATTGCCTACAAAGGCTATGAACACATAATTATTTGGAAATATTATGTTCTATGGCAATACGGTCTGTCAACCACCTTTTAGTTGTGCTTTTTGTTCTGCGGGTAGGAACACTTACACTACGGAAAAAGTGTAAAGTGGGAAGTAGGGAGAGGGGGCTTATAGTAAAATTATCTGAAAGGGGGTAAAATGGTAGGAGAATGAGGGGGGGGGCAGCTACACTATGGAAAAAAAGTTTATATATATATATATATAAAAATAATAAGCCAAAAAATATAGGAAACTGGGTAATGGCAGACAGCTGCCAGTACCTAACATGGCGGCTAATAGGTAGAGGGGGGAGGGTTAGAGAGCCGCTTATGGGGGGTCAGGGAGGTTGGGAGGTAAGGGGGGATACTACCCGGCAGAAAATATATTTTTTTTTAAAATATTTAAAAAAAACAACTTATTTTTATACTGGCAGACTTTCTGCCAGTACTTAAGATGGGGATGACCTTTGGGGGGGTGATGGAAGAGAGCTATTTGAGAGGGGTCAGGGAGGGATCAAGGGGTGGGATGTGTCAGGTGGGAGGCTGATCTCTACACTAAAGCTAAAATTAACCATATAAGCTACCTAATTAACCCCTTCACTGTTGGGCATAATACAAGTGTGGTGCGCAGCAGCATTTAGCAGCCTTCTAATTACCAAAAAGCAATGTCAAAGCCATATATGTTTGCTATTTCTGAACAAAGGGGATCCCAGAGAAGCATTTTCAACCATTTGCGCCATAATTGCACAAGTTGTTTGTAAATAATTTCAGTGAGAAACCTAAAGTTTGTGAAAAAGTTAACTTTTTTTTTATTTGATCGCATTTTGTGGTGAAATGGTGGCATCAAATATACCAAAATGGGTCTAGATCAATACAGTACTTGGGTTGTCTACTAAAAAAAATGTATATACATGTGAAGGGTTATTCAGGGATTCATGACAGATATCAGTGTTACAATGTAACTGTCGCTAATTTTGAGGAAAAAAATAGTTTGGAAATAGCAAAGTGCTAGTTGTACTTATTGCCCTATAACTTGCAAAAAAAGCAAAGAACATGTAAACATTGGGTATTTTTAAACTCAGGACAAAATTTAGAAACTATTTAGTATGGGTGTTTTTTTGGTGGTTGTAGATGTGTAACAGCTTTTGGGGGTCAAAGTTAGAAAAAGTGTGTTTTTTTTCAATTATTTCATCATATTTTATAAAAAAAAAAAATTATAGTGAATTATATGATACGATGAAAATGGTATCTTTAGAAAGTTCATTTAATGGCGAGAAAAATGGTATATAAATATGTGTGGATACGGTAAATGAGTAAGAGGAAACACTGCAGAAAAGTAAAAACAGCCCTGGTCCTTAACAGTAAGAAAATTAAATAATGGTCTTATCACTAAGGGGTCGATATGTTATTCTATAGCAACAGAATAGAAATGTAGTTACAAGATGTTTACAATCCCTTTAAGTACAAGTATCTATGAAGAATTCTTAGCACAGAGAGTTTATTTGTTGACAAAAAACAGTGCCTATGATATACCTGGAGTTTGCTTTTATCTGGAGGTATTAAAAAAAAAAAAATGAGCATCACAACTTTATCTCTCCCGATAGTAGTTTGTATTTTTGTTTTTATTAAAATAGTTATTTATCAGTGCTCAGACTGAAATGCCATAATCTTGCAAAGTGAATCACAGATCATTTGTGTGTGGATTAAAGACAAATATAGTTTGTAAACACATTTAAACTGTCTTCTGCATAATCTAACAGTACACTCCTAAATGTGACAGGATAATGAAATGTAAAACTAATAAAGGGCACATCAAGTGTACAGACAGACAATATATCATTCCCAGTTTAAACAGGCTATACACTGGCTCATACACTAAAACTGCAGAGATCATGGGTATCAGTATTCTGAATAACCCGGAAATATGTAAAATTACCCAAAGCTGTAAGAGTTATTTCGAAAAAGGGATATATGGAGTAAAACAATGGAAAAATACAAAAAAGAAAAAAGCCTCCATAAATATAAAAATCAGGTTAGAAACTAGGCATGGGCAGATTTCCGTTTACTAAACAAATGCCACATATGGCCACAGGCAACAGCTTTCAGCCATTTCCGTTGCCAAATGTATTATATATAATAGCACAACACACAAAATCCTGTGCAAATACAGATATTTGTGTATTGCACCATTAAATTATTAAATCCAGAGCCGGAAATAGCAGAATGCCGCTGCCTGCAGCCATTTTCAGCATTTGTTTAGTACACAAATGCCAAATAACATTCTGCCCATGCCTATTAGAAACGGAATAAAATGGAGCATTCTTTCAGCCTAGATAAGATTTAACAGTTTATTAACCTCACATAGGTACATACTTAAATTAAATGATAGATGTCCTAAGCATGTCTACATGATAGAAAAAAACAAACGGCGCAATGGTATAATACTTCTTCCTCCTAAAGCTAGAGGGAAAAGAGTCCTCAGGGGTATAGCCCTGATTGAGGAGGATACTGAATCTGTAAAAATGTCACCCTATTATAGGATTACTTTACACTAAAGTGATATTAAACACTAAGTGCTAGATTACAAATGGCGCGGTATATAGATTTGTTTGCGATCGCCAAAACTCTGCTAGCGTTAAGCTTTTTGAGATAGTCAGGTTGTGCTTGCATTACAAGTTAAAAAAAAAAAAATTATTTTTTGCTAGCGGTAACCCAAATTGCGCTTAAAGTTGAAATTCAAAAATCGGAATCGCATTTTTGCATTCTCCCATAGGAGTCAATGGAGAAAAAAACATTGAAAAACCCACTCTATGATACCATGACATATTTGCAATAGCGCTAACCCAACATGAAAATATGAATATTTCATATATTCCAATGCTCTTTAACATGTTTTTTTGTAAAATGCGCATACCCGATTGCATATTTTAATATGTGCAAACATGATGGCATACTGTAATATGTGCATACCTGACATGAAAAAATATATATATTAATGTATTTATATGTGTATATATGTCTGTAAATACTATAGTCAAGGTGACTTCCCCAACAAACAGCATAAGCAAACACAAGGCAGTCAGTGAATCAGGCACATTTGTACCAAGAGGAACATTCTAAAAAATAGAACCTTTTTCTAACCATAAGGACTAATGCCAGCTAGCCCTAGCATAGCACAAATTGACCACCTGAAAAATAAGTTTACTTTCAAAAAACAAAATTGTAAAGTTTAAAGTACAAAAAACAAATATACACAAAAGAAATATACTAGAATCACACGTACTGAAGGGGAACTTTTTCCCCAGTGTTTTTGTTCCTGTGTGAAAACGTTCCCCTTCAGTACAATAGGCGCATTGCGCATGCGCTAAAGCCGGTTACGAGGAAGATAGAAAAATTACAGGGATCACAAGAGGATCATGATGTCATTGATGATGAAAAAGGGGTGGAGCCAGACAGACATTTTTAAACGGCAGCGGCGCCAAAAGTAAGTGCTTTAACTTGAAAACGGAATATATGTAAAAACTGGGCTACTTTTGTAAAAAATTATCTATGGAAACTTTGTAGATATAGCTTAAAACTATTTTTTGGATTGACTGTCCCTTTAATTGTAAAGAAGTATAGTATGCTCTGTCCAATCCATGTGTTTAATTTTGACTTTACAGTTCTGTTAAAAAACACACTTCATTTTTATATTTCTTGTCCAAGGTCATAATTTGAAAATTAGTTTAGGTGCAACTATCTTGGACAATTATTTCTAAAAGTGAGAGAAAGCTTATTCATAGGGAGATCAATTCATGACAGCTTTCCAAACAGTGTCATATGAGATGTTTTCTAACACATATGTGATGTATTTGACAGCTACAAAAAGATAATCCTTGCTACAAACAATGCATTTAGATGAAAACCTATGTTGACCGTGTGTCCGCTACACTAAACAAGAATGTGATTGTTCCTTGTTTGGTATATTATATTTGAACACAATTCACTTAGCATAAATCAGAAGACTAATTTAAATCGTATTGGCAGTTGTAAACATCCAGACAATTTCAGCCACATGGTTTTCTAAATAAGATGGAATAATGCCAATGTCTGTAGTTACAGATTATTTATAATGTGCAGCCATTTACCAAACTGACAAAATTCCAAGTGTTGATTAATTTCTACTTAAAACAGAGAAATATTACTACAAGGCTTGACAAATTCCAAGCGCCATTGAGTCACGGCTACTAATTTATATTGTTCTACAATAAACACCCTTGTCTGGCTCCTAAAAGTGATTGGTTATGTTCTCAATATTTTTGCTGGTTCTCACATTTCAATTAAAACCAAGCACTGCAATCAGGGTCAGCTCAACCATTATTATTATTTATTTGTATAGTGCCACATAATGCTGTAGGGTTGGACAAAATGCCGTAGTGCTGGGACCAAGTTGGTCCAAAGGACAAGGTCAATCACTGTAAAACCCAGACCACTCCTGTCCTCTGTCTCCATGGGGGAAGTCGCAGCATAACCTCATTATGCACAGACAGAGACCCGGTCAGGGGAGGCATTCAAGGTGGAAAAAGTGGATCTCTTTCCTAACTTCCTTCCCACTTATTATTGTACAATAGTGAATAAGCATTGGTTGCATGCAGGTAAGCTTAGTAACATCAGCAGCCAGGATAGAAGGATGATATGCTAATCACATCAGTAATATTACTATTGGGGGAGCATCATTTCATTCTCGGATCCAGGCAGGACAATCTCTTTAGGCGGCCCTGCCTTGCATTACTACTTAGGGCAGTCAGTATTTATCAAGCAGCGTACATCAGAGCGCTGCTTCCTATCCTTTTATACACCTTTCATCTCCCTGGTCTTGTCCGACCGGGGAAATTGACAGCTCCTGCCCATGCGTGATTGGCTGTGCAGGGCAGGGGGCGAGGTTGCACAAGAGTGCAAAATAGTGCTCTTCTGCAATGCTGAATTCCGCCAATGGAATTCTGCCCACCAGAGGCGAGCTGCGGCTGATCGGGGAGCATATGTACGCCCTTGTCAGCTGACGCTTGATAAATTAAGCCTTTAAAAGGATAGGAAAGTCAAAATTAAACTTGCATGATTCAGATAGAGCATGTTATTTCAAGACACTTTTACATTCACTTCTATTTTCAAATGTACTTTGTTTTCTTGCTATCCATCGTAGAAAAAGAATATGAACGTTACGTTTCATGTCCCTTTAAAAAAATGAATGTAAGAAAATGATTCAGGAAACAAATAAAATTTATTTTCAGATTTTGAAACTAACAATATCTAAACCTCTTTCTCAAGCATTGTTTCAACAGGATGAAGTAATCTTTATTGCAAATGCACTGAGGAAGGAGACAATTGTATGTGGGCGTGAGATGACATTCACTGCACTTAAGTAAAAATAAGCCAGCATAACTTCAGACATACAAATGAATCATAGCTCTTTCTGATTGTGAGATTTTTTTATGAATTAGACAGACTTAAAAAATAATCAAAATTCATCATTGTAAATACAATTAATAATTTATTATTTCTACATGTCCAAAACTCAGATAAAACTGCTGCAAGTCAAATGTGCATAAGCCTTGAAACTCAACAGCTGATGTCCTAAACTGAAGTTTGCACACACCCCTTATAACCTTTTGAATAAAAAAATCTTTTTGATACATGAAGAGGATTTATCTGAAAATGTGCAAACTCATGTCTGTTCTTATGTACAGTGTCTGTCTGACTTCATGAATGACTTGGTCAGTAACATTATGTTTCAATCAGTTCCTTAGCTGATTTCAGATTAAAGGGAAATTAAACCCAATATTTTTCTTTCATGATTCAGATAGAGGATGAAATGTTAAACAACTTTCAAATATACTTCTATTGTCTAATTTGCTTCATTCTCTTGATATCCTCTGTTGAAAAGCAGCAATGAAAATGGGTGAGCCAATAGCATGAGGCATATATGTGCAGCCACCAATCAGCAGCTCCTGAGACTACCTAGGTTCAACAAAGGATACAAAGAGAACAAAACAACTTAGATAAAAGAAGTAAATTGGAAAGTTGTTTAAAATTGTATGTTCTAAAAGATGAAAGAAAAAAAAATGGGTTTCATGTTCCTTTAATTGTGTACAAAAAAAGTCCTGTGTGGTGCAGATTACTATTTATTATAAAGGTGCTATGAGAAAATGCAATCATTTTGTTAGATCTTTTTTAATTGCTCTACAGAAGAATACAGTGCAGGAGCAGCAATGCACTCTCGGTCTGTAGTCAACCACAGTCAGTGAAGCCACCAAACAGCAGCTGTGTTCAACTCTAAAGCAGAAATTCACTACAATTTTATTTTTCTTTTGTGATTCAGATAGAGCATGTGATTGTAACCAACTTTCTAATTTACTTTTATTATCAAATGTACTTCATCTTCTTGGTATCCTTTGTTGAAAAAACAGTAATGCACTACTGGGAGATAGCAGATGAGACAATTACAAGAGGCATGTATGTACAGCCACTAATCAGCAGTTAGCTCCTAATAGTGCATTGCTGCTCCAGAGGCTACCTGGGTATGCTTTTCATTAAAAGGATACAAAGAGAATGAAACAAACTAAAGTATATCTGAAAGTGGTCTAAAACTGCAATGCTCTATCTGCATCATGAAAATTAAATTTTGACTTTACTGTTCCTTTAAAGGGACATTCCAGCCAAAACTAATGTAATCAGGTCCATTTCAGTTTTGCACATATACACATATTTTAGCGAAAATGCTTCTAGTAAAAGCTATAGCTGTTTCAAGAGTGTATTTAATGTCTCGATTTATCATTCACGGGCAGACAGGGAAGTTCCTATTCGTCCCGATCTGCCCGGCTTCTCCTCTGGCGGGCAGCAATCCGCTGCCCGCATTTACCAGTGCACATGAACGTTCCTGTGTGCTCGTGTGCAACCCATGACCAATGCTAGATAAATCTTGATTGCAGGTCAAACTCCACTGGCTCTGAGCAGCTGTAGTATTTAAAATGCTAGTGCACGGATATTTAGCTTTGCTTCACATGCAAAGAAAAATGGTGTCACTAAAAACAGTTCTAAGTTTCACTGGAAGCATTTTTACAAATATATGTATATTGTAAATCTGTTTTAATCTAAAGATGTGATTTATCTATGTGCATTTCAATTTTGACCCTTTAAATATGTGCTTAGCCCCCTTGCAGAAATTAAACACAGTTATATGCAAGCAATGGTTCACAAATAACATTTTCCAATACATAAGAGTACTTTCTTACTGCATTTTCACGTCCCTTTAAACACCTACAAATTTTTTTTATATGTTTCAATCTGCACCAAGTTATACAGACAGACAGATAGATATGAGTAGAACCAGGTCACTTTAGTTTATTAGTCAGGGGAAAAAAGTTACTAGTCCAGCGTAATGTTAAGAGTGAAAACACAGTAATTTATTTTACTTATCTACTAGAATTAAACAAGTGGACATTCCTAGCTGTGTGTGATATATAGACAGTTTTATAAAGTTGGGCAAATCTGCCCATATAACACTTATTTCTTTAAAATGTTCTCTCTCATTTCAGACTTCAGAGACAGTTTGATTGATAAGCTATGTTCCTGTCTGAAAAGGCCTTTGCAGGCACCGAAGAGCAGTAAAATCAGACAACCTAATGTAGGCTGACCATATTGCCGCTTTAAAAAGGGACACATATGAAAAATACATATGTCAGGTTCTTATAATGGAACATTATTCAAAACATTTCTTTAAACAGCCCTGACATATGTATTTTTCATATGTGTCCCTTTTTAAAGCAGCAATATGGTCAGCCTATTAATAGGGCACAAAGCGCAGAGCAGTCCCTCCCATATAAACTCCTGTTATATGAGAAGCTGCCTTTCTGAGAGCGAACGTACAAACAATCAGTCCCATGGCTGACAGAAAGACTGCAGCACAGGCACAAGAATACACTGCAGCACTCTCTGGTAGCTAAGGGTTAAAAGTAGAGCAGAATTAGTGATGATTACCCTTAGCAAGTAGCTGCAGAAGTGGGAAGCAATAACTGATGCTTGTGCTAGAAGTGCACAAGTCAAAAGAGGAAAGGTGCAAATCCCAAACAGCTCCCTCCTTCTGAGACGCAATTGTATGGCACTTTCCTGGGCATCAGGACCCATTTACTAAGTGCCACAGTTCCCAGATTTATGAAGCCCTAATATAATAATATATGCAGGAAATTGATTCAATGATAATAACAATGTAGTGTCCTAAACAGTACATTTGTTAAAAAAAAAAAAAGAGCAACATAAAAATGTTACTGCGATGTAATGGGAGCTGTATAATAACAGGCCTGTAAATACCATTTACAACAAGAGGAAGCACTACTGGCGACATAACTACTGACGCTATGTTGAAGCCGGGAATGCCATGGATACCACTATGGGACACTCATTTACAACTCATCCTACACTGATTTATATGGCATTACCATGTTCTAACAGTTCCCATAAAATGTTTGTTACACACTGTCCCTACCATTTTAATCCTGATGAGTAATGTTATGTTTTGTGAATATTTTACTCACTTTACTTACTTTAGCCAATAATGATCTTTGAATTTATAGTCCCTTTAAAATAAAATAAACTATCGATCCTATGAAGAAAGAAGCTAAAGTTGTTGAAATTAATACTGAAACAGGAAAAGCATGTTTGTGCACAGCTACCCAGGAATCAATTGATCACACTCTAACAGTTATAACTGGTGGACAAGGACACACCTACACCAATATGTAATTGGGAGTTTGCTGGTGATTGGTGGCTACACAAATATGCCTATTGTCTTTGGCTCACCAGATATGTTTAGCAAGCTCCGAGTAGTGTGTTGCTGCTTAGGAGTTGACTTTAACAATGTGTTTAACCCCCTTGCAGGAGTTACACACTGTTATATGCACACTAACACATTTTCTCTTTTAAACTTTTATGTTCCTTAAAACAAAAATGGAAAAATAGATTTTCAAGACCTTGAGGGATACTTATCAAGCCGTCAACTGTGCTGCATTCGCCGGCACCAATACGCTCGCCTGACATCGCCTAGCATCGCTGCCGCGGACCTGAATACGTTCTCCATAGTTAACAATATAGTTGTCAAAAAGCTGCACACCAAGTACAAGGCGATGAGCAGCCGACTGCTGTTAACTAAACAGTCATCGATCTCACTGCTATTCAGCTTTTTCCCAGCTTTATTTGTATACTGTCACTAAACACCGCCACTATACTAAAATGTATAACCCCTATACCGTCGCTCCCGGACCCCGCCGCAACTAAATAAAGTTATTAACCCCTAAACCACCACTCCCGGAGCCCACTGCCACTCTAATAAACTTATTAACCCCTATTCTACCGCTCCCGGAGCCCACCGCCACCTACATTATGTTATTACCCCCTAATCTGCCATCCCCCACACCGCCGCCAACTACATTATACTTATTAACCCCTAATCTGCCACCCCCTATACCGCTGCTATCTATATTATGTTATTAACCCCTATCCCGCCGCTCCCAGAGCCCACCGCAACTAAATAAAGTTATTAACCCCTAAACCGCCAGATCGCCATAACCAAATTAACCTATTAATCCCTAAACCTAACAACCCATTAAGTCTATAAATTTAATTTTAACTCATCCCTATCTTATAATCAATTTAAACTTACCTTTAAAATTGCATTAAACTATATTAAATTAATAATTAATCTAACCTAACTTTTATAATAAAATTACATCAAACTACAAATTAAATTAACTATATTATATCTTTAGAAAGCTAACCCTACTCAAATAATTTAAATCTACACTAAAAAAATACTAAGTTACAAAAAACTAACAACTAAGTTACAAAAAATAACAAACACTAAGTTACACAAAAAAATAAACACTAAGTTACAAAAAATAACAAACACTAAGTTACACAAAAAATAAACACTAAGTTACAAAAAATAAAAAAGAAATTATCAAAGATTTAAACTAATTACACCTAATCTAAGAGCCCTATCAAAATAAAAAGCCCCCCAAAATAAAAAAAACCCTAACCTACAATAAACTACAAATAGCCCTTAAAAAGGGCTCTTTTACCTGTAAAAAAAAAAATACAAACAACCCCCCCAACAGTAAAACCCACCACCCACACAAGCAACTCCCCAAATAAAAACCTAACTAAGGAACCTAAGCTCCCCATTGCCCTGAAAAGGGCATTTGGATGGGCATTGCCCTTAAAAGGGCATTTAGCTCTATTGCACCCAAACCCTAAGCTAAAAATAAAACCCACCCAATAAACCCTTAAAAAACCCTAACACTAAGCCCTGAAGATCGACTTACAGTTTTGAAGATCCGACATCCATCCTCCAAGAAGCCGGCAGAAGTCCTCATCGAAGCCGGGAGAAGTCTTCATCCAAGCGGCCGAAGTTTTCATCCAAGGCTGCAGAAGTCTTCACCCAGATGGCTTCTTCTATCTTCATCCACCCGGCGCATAACTGCTCCATCTTCAAGACATCCGACGCTGAGCATCCTCTTCAATCGACGTCTTCTTCTGGAATGAAGGTTCCTTTAAATGAAATCATACAAGATGGCGTCCCTTAGATTCTGATTGGCTGATAGAATCAGCCAATCGGAATTAAGGTTAAAAAAAATCCTATTGGCTGTTGCAATCAGCCAATAGGATTGAGCTTTCATCCTATTGGCTGATCCAATCAGCCAATAGGATTGGGCTCGCATTCTATTGGCTGATTGGATCAGCCAATAGGATGAAAGCTCAATCCTATTGGCTGATTGCAACAGCCAATAGGATTTTTTCAACCTTAATTCCGATTGGCTGATCGAATTCTATCAGCCAGACGGAATCTAAGGGACACCATCTTGGATGATGTCACTTAAAAGGAACCTTCATTCGGGAAGAAGACGTTGATTGAAGATGATGCTCCGCGCCGGATGTCTTGAAGATGGAGCCGCTCCACGCCGGATGGATGAAGATAATAGATGCCGTTTGGGTGAAGACTTCTGCGGCCTTGAATGAAGACTTCGGCCGCTTGGATGAAGACTTCTCCCGGCTTCTTGGAGGATGGATGTCAGATCTTCAAAACTGTAAGTCGATCTTCAGGGGTTAGTGTTAGGGTTTTTTAAGGGTTTATTGGGTGGGTTTTATTTTAAGATTAGGGTTTGGGTGCAATAGAGCTAAATGCCCTTTTAAGGGCAATGCCCATCCAAATGCCCTTTTCAGGGCAATGGGGGGCTTAGGTTTTTTTATTTAGGGTTTTATTTGGGGGGTTGTTTGTGTGGGTGGTGGGTTTTACTGTTGGGGGGGTTGTTTGTATTTTATTTTTACAGGTAAAAGAGCTGATTTCTTTGAGGCAATGCCCCGCAAAAGGCCCTTTTAAAAGCTATTTGTAGTTTATTGTAGGTTAGGGTTTCTTTTTATTTTGGGGGGACTTTTTTATTTTCATAGGGCTCTTAGATTAGGTGTAATTAGTTTAAATTGTTGATTTTTTTTTTGGTAACTTAGTGTTTATTTTTTTGTGTAACTTAGTGTTTGTTATTTTTTGTAACTTAGTAATTTTTTAGTGTAGATTTAAATTATTTGAGTAGGGATAGTTTTCTAAATATATAATATAGTTAATTTAATTTGTAGTTTGATGTAATTTTATTATAAAAGTTAGGGTAGATTAATCATTAATTTAATATAGTTGAACGTAATTTTAAAGGTAAGTTTAAATTGATTATAAGTTAGGGATGAGTTAATATTTAATATAAAGTTAGAGGATTGTTAGGTTTAGGGGTTAATAACTTTATTTAGTTGCGGTGGGCTCCGGGAGCGGCGGGATAGGGGTTAATAACTTTATGTAGGTGTCGGCGGTGTCGGGTGGCAGATTAGGGGTTAATAAGTATAATGTAGGTGGAGGCAGATTAGGGCTTAATAAGTATAATGTAGGTGGCGGCGATGTCGGTGCGGCAGATTAGGGGTTAATAAGTATAATGTAGGTGGTGGAGGTGTAGGGGGCGACAGATTAGGGGTTAATAAGTATAATGTAGGTGGCGGCGGTGTCGGGGCGGCAGATTAGGGGTTAATAAGTATAATGTAGGTTGTGGCGGTGGTGTAGGGGGCAGCAGATTAGGGGTGTTTAGACTCGGGGTACATGTTAGGGTGTTAGATGTAAACGTAACTTTTATTCTCCCATAGGAATCAATGGGATATCGGGTAGCAGCGAACATGAGCTTTCGCTGCTTTCAGACTCCCATTGATTCCTATGGCATCCGCCACCTCCAGGTGCGCTGGGACGGAATAGTGGCGAGCGTACCTGGTAGATATTTGTTAACTAGCAAAAGTAGTCAGATAGTGCCGAATTTGCATTCGGAACATCTGTAGTGACGTAAGCATCAATCTGTGTCGGACTTAGACGGATTGTATGTTACGTCACAAAATTCTACTTTTGCCGGTCTGTAGGCTTTGATAAATGAGGCGAATCAGGCTCTTCACAATTACGCTGCGGAATTCCAGCGTATTTGCGGTTGACGGCTTGATAAATAGGCCTCTTTGTCTAGGGAGAGGGACCAAAAACAAAAAAATGTAAGTTAGCAGTTAAAGGGACAAACTACACCAGAATTGTTATTGTTTTAAAATATAGATCATCCCTTTATTACCCATTCCCCAGTTTTGCATAACCAACATAGTTATATGAATATAATTTTTTACCTCTGTGATTACCTTGTATCTAAGCATCTTCTGACAGCCCCTGATCACATGATATTTTATTTATTATCTATTGACTTGCATTTTAGCCAATTATTGCTGTGTTGTGCTGACTCTTATATAACTCCCTGGGCGTGAGCACAATGTTATCTATATGGCCCACATGAACTAGCAGTCTCATGTTGTGAAAAGGAAATAAAAAAAGCATGTGATAAGAGGCTGTCTGTAGTGGCTTAGAAACTGGCAGACATTTAGAGGTTTAAATACTATAAAGTATATTAATATAATATTGTTGGTTGTGCAAAGTAGGGAAATGGGTAGTAAATGCATTATCTATCTTTTTAAACAATAGCACATTTTCCCTTTAAGTATGGGAAGGATATTTTTTTCCAGAATCCTATAGGGCTTTAGGTCTCATTCAGTCCTGTGTAACTAAAAGAGGCATCTCCTCTTGTATAGATTAGTCATGAGGTGTGTGTGCTCTGTGGCAATTCTAGTTACATAATTCAATGTGTAGCTAAGAATTTATGTCTAAAAGCATCAAGCGCACATGTGAACATCCACCACGCACCAGAACATCTATTTATAGAGCGGATTTTGTATGCCACCTTTCATTCTCTCAAATAGTCAACTTTTCCACTGTGTAAGCCTAACAAAGCCACTTAAAAATGGCTGTGCTATGATTAGCATACAGTTTTTACTTAAATTAAAAGGAACATTAAACTTAAATAATTCCCTGTCAATTAATGTAATTAAAAATATTAATAAAACAAAGCATCTGCACTGTACATTTATTAGTTATTTACTAGCTTTTCTTGTAAATAATGTGCTTGTTCAAAGCTCACTAGAGGCCAAAAAAGCCAAATTCTGTAACAAAGATGCTGTAGAATGCGGAATTCATCTGAACCACCTACATACTACAGTGATTGTTTAGAGCAGTGCAAATCATTAAAGTAACCATTTTAAATTCTTCTAAATAATTTATTCTGTATGCAGATCTGTTTGCAAATTAGTATTTAACCCCTTAAGGACCACAGCACTTTTCCCTTTTCTGACCGTTTAGGACCAAGGCTAATTTTACATTTTTGTGGTGTTTGTGTTTAGCTGTAATTTTCCTCTTACTCATTTACTGTACCCACACATATTATATACCGTTTTTCTCGCCATTAAATGGACTTTCTAAAGATACCATTATTTTCATCATATCTTATAATTTACTATAAAAAAAATATAAAATATGATGAAAAACCCACACTTTTTCTAACTTTGACCCCCAAAATCTGTTAAAATAGTTTCTACATTTTGTCCTGAGTTTAGAAATACCCAATGTTTACATGTTCTTTGCAAGTTATAGGGCAATAAGTACAAGTAGCACTTGGCTATTTACAAACCATTTTTTTTTTTTCAAAAAAACACTTATATCTGTCAGGATTCCCTGAATATCCCTTGACATGTATATATTTTTTTTTTAGTAGACAACCCAAAGTATTGCTCTAGGCCCATTTTGGTATATTTCATGCAACCATTTCACCGCCAAATGCGATCGAATAAAAAAAATTGTTCACTTTTTCACAAACTTTAGGTTTCTCACTGAAATTATTTACAAACAGCTTGTGCAATTATGGCACAAATCTTTGTAAATGCTTCTCTGTGATCCCCTATGTTCAAAAGTAGCAGACATATATGGCTTTGGCGTTGCTTTTGGGTAATTAGAAGGCCGCTAAATGCCGCTGTGCACCACACTTGTATTATACTCAGCAGTGACGGGGTTAATTAGGGAGCTTGTAGGGTTAATTTTAGCTTTAGTGTAGTGTAGTAGACAACCCAAAGTATTGATCTAGGCCCAATATGTTATATTTCATGCCACCATTTCACTGCCAAATGCGATCAATTAAAAAAAATCGTAAACATTTTCACAATTTTAGGTTTCTCACTGAAATTATTTACAAGCAGCTTGTGCAATTGATTCTGCAGTGTTGGATCCCCTCTTAGCCCCCAACCTCCCTGATCCCCCCCCCATACAGCTCTCTAACCCTCCCCCTGTTTGCTGCAATCTTGGGTATTGGCAGCTGTCTGCCAGTACCCAGTTTGCCCATAAAAACATAATTTATGCTTACCTGATAAATTTATTTCTCTTGTAGTGTATCCAGTCCACGGATCATCCATTACTTATGGGATATTAACTCCTCCCCAACAGGAAGTGCAAGAGGATTCACCCAGCAGAGCTGCTATATAGCTCCTCCCCTAACTGCCATTACCAGTCATTCGACCGAAAACATGCAGAGAAAGGAAAACCATAGGGTACAGTGGTGACTGTAGTTTAATGGAAAAATTACCTGCCTTAAAGTGACAGGGCGGGCCGTGGACTGGATACACTACAAGAGAAATAAATTTATCAGGTAAGCATAAATTATGTTTTCTCTTGTTAAGTGTATCCAGTCCACGGATCATCCATTACTTATGGGATACCAATACCAAAGCTAAAGTACACGGATGACGGGAGGGACAGGCAGGCTCTTTATACGGAAGGAACCACTGCCTGAAGAACCTTTCTCCCAAAAACAGCCTCCGAAGAAGCAAAAGTGTCAAATTTGTAAAATTTGGAAAAAGTATGAAGAGAAGACCAAGTTGCAGCCTTGCAAATCTGTTCAACAGAAGCCTCATTCTTAAAGGCCCAAGTGAAAGCCACAGCTCTAGTAGAATGTGCTGTAATTCTTTCAGGAGGCTGCTGTCAAGCAGTCTCATAGGCTAACCGTATTATGCTACGAAGCCAAAAGGAGAGAGAGGTAGCCGAAGCTTTTTGACCTCTCCTCTGACCAGAATAAACGACAAACAGGGAAGACGTTTGTCGAAAATCCTTAGTTGCCTGAAGATAAAATTTCAGGGCATGGACTACATCTAGATTGTGTAGCAGACGTTCCTTTTTCGAAGAAGGATTAGGACACAAAGATGTAACCACAATCTCTTGATTGATATTCCTGTTAGTGACCACCTTAGGTAGGAACCCAGGTTTAGTACGCAGAACTACCTTGTCTGAATGAAAAATCAGATAAGGAGAATCACAATGTAAGGCAGATAACTCAGAGACTCTTCGAGCCGAGGAAATCGCCATTAAAAACAGAACTTTCCAAGATAACAACTTGATATCAATGGAAAGAAGGGGTTCAAACGGAACCCCCTGTAAAACATTAAGAACTAAGTTCAAACTCCATGGTGGAGCAACAGTTTTAAACACAGGCTTGATCCTAGCTAAAGCCTGACAAAAAGCTTGAACGTCCGGAACTTCTGACAGACGTTTGTGTAAAAGAATGGACAGAGCTGAAATCTGTCCCTTTAAGGAACTAGCGGATAAACCCTTTTCTAAACCTTCTTGTAGAAAAGACAATATCCTCGGAATCCTAACCTTACTCCATGAGTAACTCTTGGATTCGCACCAATATAAGTATTTGCGCCATATCTTATGGTAAATCTTTCTGGTAACAGGCTTCCTAGCCTGTATTAAGGTATCAATAACTGACTCAGAAAAACCACGTTTTGATAAAATCAAGCGTTCAATTTTCAAGCAGTCAGCTTCAGAGAAATTAGATTTTGATGTTTGAAGGGGCCCTGGATCAGAAGGTCCTGTTTCAGAGGTAGCGACCAAGGTGGACAGGATGACATGTCCACTAGATCTGCATACCAAGTACTGTGTGGCCATGCAGGCGTTATTAGAATCACTGATGCTCTCTCCTGTTTGATTCTGGCAATCAATCGAGGAAGCATCGGGAAGGGTGGAAACACATAAGCCATCCCGAAGGTCCAAGGTGCTGTCAAAGCATCTATCAGAACCGCTCCCGGATCCCTGGATCTGGACCCGTAACGAGGAAGCTTGGCGTTCTGTCGAGACGCCATGAGATCTATCTCTGGTTTGCCCCAACGTCGAAGTATTTGGGCAAAGACCTCCGGATGAAGTTCCCACTCCCCCGGATGAAAAGTCTGACGACTTAAGAAATCCGCCTCCCAGTTCTCCACTCCCGGGATGTGGATTGCTGACAGGTGGCAAGAGTGAGACTCTGCCCAGCGAATTATCTTTGATACTTCCATCATTGCTAGGGAGCTTCTTGTCCCTCCCTGATGGTTGATGTAAGCTACAGTCGTGATGTTGTCCGACTGAAACCTGATGAACCCCCGAGTTGTTAACTGGGGCCAAGCCAGAAGGGCATTGAGAACTGCTCTCAATTCCAGAATGTTTATTGGTAGGAGACTCTCCTCCTGATTCCATTGTCCCTGAGCCTTCAGAGAATTCCAGACAGCGCCCCAACCTAGTAGGCTGGCGTCTGTTGTTACAATTGTCCAGTCCGGCCTGCTGAATGGCATCCCCCTGGACAGATGTGGCCGAGAAAGCCACCATAGAAGAGAATTTCTGGTCTCTTGATCCAGATTCAGAGTAGGGGACAAGTCTGAGTAATCCCCATTCCACTGACTTAGCATGCACAATTGCAGCGGTCTGAGATGTAGACGTGCAAAGGGTACTATGTCCATTGCTGCTACCATTAAGCCGATCACCTCCATGCATTGAGCTACTGACGGGTGTTGAATGGAATGAAGGACACGGCATGCATTTTGAAGCTTTGTTAACCTGTCTTCTGTCAGGTAAATCTTCATTTCTACAGAATCTATAAGAGTCCCCAAGAAGGGAACTCTTGTGAGTGGAAAGAGAGAACTCTTCTTTTCGTTCACCTTCCATCCATGCGACCTTAGAAATGCCAGTACTAACTCTGTATGAGACTTGGCAGTTTGAAAGCTTGAAGCTTGTATCAGAATGTCGTCTAGGTACGGAGCTACCGCAATTCCTCGCGGTCTTAGTACTGCCAGAAGAGCACACAGAACCTTTGTGAAGATTCTCGGAGCCGTAGCCAATCCGAATGGAAGAGCTACAAACTGGTAATGCCTGTCTAGAAAGGCAAACCTTAGATACCGGTAATGATCTTTGTGAATCGGTATGTGAAGGTAAGCATCCTTTAAATCCACTGTGGTCATGTACTGACCCTTTTGGATCATGGGTAAAATTGTCCGAATAGTTTCCATTTTGAACGATGGAACTCTTAGGAATTTGTTTAGGATCTTTAAATCCAAGATTGGCCTGAAAGTTCCCTCTTTTTTGGGAACCACAAACAGATTTGAGTAAAACCCTTGTCCTTGTTCCGACCGCGGAACCGGATGGATCACTCCCATTAATAAAAGATCTTGTACGCAGCGTAGAAACGCCTCTTTCTTTATTTGGTTTGTTGACAACCTTGACAGATGAAATCTCCCTCTTGGGGGAGAGAATTTGAAGTCTAGAAGGTATCCCTGAGATATGATCTCTAACGCCCAGGGATCCTGGACATCTCTTGCCCAAGCCTGGGCGAAGAGAGAAAGTCTGCCCCCCCCCTAGATCCGTTCCCGGATCGGGGGCCCTCGATTCATGCTGTCTTAGGGGCAGCAGCAGGTTTCCTGGCCTGCTTGCCCTTGTTCCAGGACTGGTTAGGTCTCCAGCCTTGTCTGTAGCGAGCAACAGCTCCTTCCTGTTTTGGTGCAGAGGAAGTTGATGCTGCTCCTGCTTTGAAATTACGAAAGGAACGAAAATTAGACTGTCTAGCCTTAGGTTTGGCTCTGTCTTGAGGCAGGGCATGGCCTTTACCTCCTGTAATGTCAGCGATAATTTCTTTCAACCCGGGCCCGAATAAGGTCTGCCCTTTGAAAGGTATATTAAGCAATTTAGATTTAGAAGTAACGTCAGCTGACCAGGATTTTAGCCACAGTGCTCTGTGTGCCTGAATGGCGAATCCGGAATTCTTAGCCGTAAGTTTAGTTAAATGTACTACGGCATCTGAAATAAATGAGTTAGCTAACTTAAGGGCTTTAAGCTTGTGTGTAATCTCATCTAATGGAGCTGATTCAAGTGTCTCTTCCAGAGACTCAAACCAAAATGCTGCTGCAGCCGTGACAGGCGCAATGCATGCAAGAGGTTGCAATATAAAACCTTGTTGAACAAACATTTTCTTAAGGTAACCCTCTAACTTTTTATCCATTGGATCTGAAAAGGCACAGCTATCCTCCACCGGGATAGTGGTACGCTTAGCTAAAGTAGAAACTGCTCCCTCCACCTTAGGGACCGTTTGCCATAAGTCCCGTGTGGTGGCGTCTATTGGAAACATCTTTCTAAATATCGGAGGGGGTGAGAACGGCACACCGGGTCTATCCCACTCCTTAGTAACAATTTCAGTAAGTCTCTTAGGTATAGGAAAAACGTCAGTACTCGTCGGTACCGCAAAATATTTATCCAACCTACACATTTTCTCTGGTATTGCAACTGTGTTACAATCATTCAGAGCCGCTAACACCTCCCCTAGTAATACACAGAGGTTTTCCAGCTTAAATTTAAAATTTGAAATATCTGAATCCAGTTTGTTTGGATCAGAACCGTCACCCGCAGAATGAAGCTCTCCGTCCTCATGTTCTGCAAATTGTGACGCAGTGTCTGACATGGCCCTAATATTATCAGCGCACTCTGTTCTCACCCCAGAGTGATCACGCTTACCTCTTAGTTCTGGTAATTTAGCCAAAACTTCAGTCATAACAGTAGCCATATCCTGTAATGTGATTTGTAATGGCCGCCCAGCTGTACTCGGCGCTACAATATCACGCACCTCCCTCTGAGCGGGAGATGTAGGTACTGACACGTGAGGCGAGTTAGTCGGCATAACTCTCCCCTCGTTGTTTGGTGAAATTTGTTCAATTTGTACAGATTGATTTTTATTTAAAGTAGCATCAATATAGTTAGTACATAAATTTCTATTGGGCTCCACTTTGGCATTGCAACAAATGACACAGGTATCATCTTCTGAATCAGACATGTTTAACACACTAGCAAATAAACTTGCAACTTGGAAATACAATTCAAATAGAATAATATTAAAACGTACTGTGCCTTTAAGAAGCACAGAAGATCTATGACAGTTAAAAATTAATAAATTGAAACAGTTATAGCCTCAATCCTTGTAAACAACACAACTTTAGCAAAGGTTTAATCCCATTAGCAAAGATAACAATTTCTGAAAGCAGGAAACAAATTACAGAATAAAAGTTTTTATTTCAGTCAAACTATAATTCTCACAGCTCTGCTGAGAGAAATTACCTCCCTCAAAATAAGTTTTGAGAACCCTGAGCTCTGTAGAGATGAACCAGATCATGCAGGGAATACAATGAGTTGCTGACTGAAATATTTGATGCATAGTAAAAGCGCCCCTCCCCCACACACACAGCAGTGAGGGAGAACAGAAACTGACAGAAAAAACAGATTTAAGCAACTGCCAAGTGGAAAAATGGTGCCCAAACATTTATTCACTCAGTACCTCAGCAAATGAAAACAATTTTACATTCCAGCAAAAACGTTAAACATAATCTCTAGTTATTAAACAGCTTTATGTCTTTCTTACAGTGTAATTCTAGTGAAGTACCATTCTCCCAGAATACTGAAGTGTAAAGTATACATACATGACATTATATCGGTATGGCAGGATTTTCTCATCAATTCCATTGTCAGAAAATAAAAACTGCTACATACCTCTATGCAGATTCATCTGCCCGCTGTCCCCTGATCTGAAGTTTACCTCACTCCTCAGATGGCCGAGAACAGCAATATGATCTTAACTACTCCGGCTAAAATCATAGCAAAACTCTGGTAGATTCTTCCTCAAACTCTGCCAGAGAGGTAATAACACACTCCGGTGCTATTTTAAAATAACAAACTTTTGATTGAAGATATAAAACTAAGTATAATCACCATAGTCCTCTCACACGACCTATCTAGTTGCTGGGTGCAAGAGAATGACTGGTAATGGCAGTTAGGGGAGGAGCTATATAGCAGCTCTGCTGGGTGAATCCTCTTGCACTTCCTGTTGGGGAGGAGTTAATATCCCATAAGTAATGGATGATCCGTGGACTGGATACACTTAACAAGAGAAATAGTGTATTTTTTATTAAATTGGATATTTTCTGTAGTGTAGCTGCCCCCCTCAATATCCTCCCTCCCTCCCCCATCCATTGCCCAACATCCAGAGAGCCCCCTGTCATTATACAAATTGTTTTTTTGTTTTGTTTTTTAAAATCGGAATCGCTGCGGATGCACGAGCACTAGCCCGTCACCCCCGGCCACTTCCGCAGAGTGATTTCATCATAAGGAAAAAGCCCAGAAGGACACAGAAGAGAGAGGCAGAGGTGCACAGGTAAATGTAATGGAGAGATACATGATAAAGAGAAAATTCAAATATAAAACAGGCAGGAGAACCAGAAAGAGGAAACAAGAGTGGGAGAAGCAGGATGTGTGGGAGCAAAGAAAGACATGGGATAGACAATTATCCATTTGCCAGAAAGCTTCTCTCCAGACATTGTTTTCCAATTCATTTTTCTTCTTGTTTTTGTGATATTGCTTGGGAAGCTGTAGTCATTTAGAGTGGCAATATGTATTATGCAGTATTAAAGAAAGATAAAGGTGGCTGTGAACTGTACCAAAAATTACAGTGAATGTAAAGTTTGCGGAATGAGTGCCCGTTTTTTAAAAATCCTAATAAAAACAGGGGCACTTTCATTCATCAAACTTACATTTCACTGGTTTTGTTAAAATACTTACCTTTGTTTCTTGAAAGCCACTCCAGTGCTTCTCCAGCTCGTCGCAAGCCTCTTCATACGTCAGCAATGACGATTCCGGCATCCTCCAATCACGGTTTCCCCTCCCCCCGGGGAATCATTGCCGTGATTGGAGGAAGGCCGGGATAGTCATTTCTGACATATAAAGAGGCTTGCGACGAGCGGGAAAGCACTGGAGCGGCTTTCACATAGAAAAGGTAAGTATTTTAACAAAACCAGTGAAATGTAAAGTTTGATGAATGAAAGTGTATTCTTCTTAGTGCATTGATGGGTGAAAAATAAAAAATAAAACACTATATATCAAAAAACATGCTTTAAATGCCTGGAAAACTATAAAATTGAACTTAATAACAGAAGCATAATCTGTCAGGATTGTGTCATCAGGACAAATGTATGTACTCTCTCTCTCCACTGTATTTTAAGCATGGATAAATATACACAAATTGTTTTATTGATATTGTTTTTGTACATATCAACTTCTGAAACTGTTTAGGAAAACGTAACAACCTTAAAAAAAACTGAATTGTTGCACAACGCAACTGCACTGTAGGATGTCTGGAGTCTGCAAATAAAGCCCTTGCTTACAGGATGGAAGGACACTTACCCATGTCTCATGCATTAGATTGAAACTCAACAGTGAATGCTGTGATTTTACAAGGGACATTAAACACATAATAGATTTTATAAGATTAATTTTGAGATTATTCCCCACCCCCCTCTATTCACATGGGGGCCGCCATGTTGTAATCTAGATTTTACTGCATTCCAGTGCTGACATGTGTTTGCGTTTGTATTTGTCCAGAAACTCTACTTCAGATACCTGCAGTAAGACCAAGGTTCTAAAATAGTGGCACCCATAAAAACAGAATTTATGCTTACCTGATAAATTACTTTCTCTTGCGGTGTATGCAGTCCACGGATTCATCCTTTACTTGTGGGATATTCTCATTCCCTACAGGAAGTGGCAAAGAGAGCACACAGCAAAGCTGTCCATCTAGCTCCACCCCCCAGTCATTCGACCAAAGGTTAGGAAGAAAAAGGAGAAACCATAGGGTGCAGTGGTGACTGTAGTTTAAATAAAATTTTACCTGACTTAAATGCCAGGGCGGGCCGTGGACTGGATACACCGCAAGAGAAAGTAATTTATCAGGTAAGCATAAATTCTGTTTTCTCTTGCAAGGTGTATCCAGTCCACGGATTCATCCTTTACTTGTGGGATACCAATACCAAAGCTTTAGGACACGGATGAAGGGAGGGAACAAGACAGGTACCTTAAACGGAAGGCACCACTGCTTGCAAAACCTTTCTCCCAAAAATAGCCTCCGAAGAAGCAAAAGTATCGAATGTGTAAAATTTGGCAAAAGTATGCAGTGAAGACCAAGTCGCTGCCTTACAAATCTGTTCAACAGAAGCCTCATTTTTTAAAAAAATGTTACTGTGCCTTTAAGTAATAAAAAGAGCACACAATTTTACAAAACAGTGAAAAATGCAGCAATTCTCCTGAAATTTTCACAGTATGTACCTAAAGCCTTAATAAGATTGCACCACAAGTTTCAAAACGATTAACCCCTTAATGCCCAAACCGGAGCAGCCTAAAGCCAACAACCGGTTAAAAATAGTACAGCACCTTGCCACAGCCTTGCTGTGGCCCTACCTGCCCTTAAACATTTGGGGGAATAAAGCTTCTATTAGGCCCTTAAACAGCAGCAGGACCCTCCATGTGAATCAGCATGAACTTCTCTGCAATTTTAACTGCGCATCTGAGGCACAAAATTAGGCCCCTCCCACTCTACTCCGGAGTTGTGAGGCCTAGTAAATCTATCTTAAGTGACTAAAAACCAGCCATGTTGGTAATAACCCCAGAAAGAACCCCAAAAGGACTTACAAAGTGTCTACAAACAATATTTTTCTTGAATAAACAATCGATTGCCCTGAATCAGTGTCAACTAGCATAATTAGCCCTGTTATGTAAGCATTCAATTCCATACTAAGTCTGTGAACATAGCTTACCCTCCCCTCATGGGGATATTGTCAGTCTCTACTAGCATTATCTCAGTCTTGTCTAGAAATAAATGACTGAACATACCTCATTGCAGATTACCCTGCAAACCGTTCCCCCCAACTGAAGTTTTCTGGTACTCCTCAGTCCTGTGTGGGAATAGCAGTGGATTTTAGTTACAACATGCTAAAATCATTTTCCTCTCAGCAGAAATCTTCATCACTTTTCTGCTAGAGAGTAAATAGTACAAACCGGTACCATTTAAAATAACAAACTTTTGATTTAAGATAATAAAAACTACAATTCTAACACCACATTCACTATACCCTCCCGTAGAGAGACCCTAGTGCTTAGAGCCGGCAAAGAATGACTGGGGGGTGGAGCTAGAGGGGGAGCTATATGGACAGCTTTGCTGTGTGCTCTCTTTGCCACTTCCTGTAGGGAATGAGAATATCCCACAAGTAAAGGATGAATCCGTGGACTGGATACACCTTGCAAGAGAAAAAAGAGGTATGTGAAATATATTTAGTGTTCACTGTCCCTTTAACTATCTTTATTCCAAGGTTGCTAAAGCAATAGTTAGCACTTTGGTGAAATTACTGAAATTCACAATCTTACCTTAGAAAGAAAAAAGGCACTTTCTTGTGGGGGCTGGTGGCATGGGCTAGCACTGAGCACCTGGTGGGATGTGAAATAAGCCCTTAGGAGCTTGTTCAGACCCTCTGCCGCTAGGCTTTTGTAATTGCTTTTCTGAAATGCTTCTTACTTATTGTTATGCAAAGTTGTGTTTTGTTTCCCTTTAAATGATTTAGATGCTTAAAGTTACTCTCTTGTTTGCTATTGTTTTATTATAACAACAAAAGCAATAAAAAGCAATATTATTAAGAGTGGTAAAAAAAAACAGAATTTATGCTTACCTGATAAATTACTTTCTCGAACGGTGTGTCCGGTCCACGGCGTCATCCTTACTTGTGGGATATTCTCTTCCCCAACAGGAAATGGCAAAGAGCCCAGCAAAGCTGGTCACATGATCCCTCCTAGGCTCCGCCTACCCCAGTCATTCGACCGACGTAAAGGAGGAATATGCATAGGAGAAATCATATGATACCGTGGTGACTGTAGTTAGAGAAAATAATTCATCAGACCTGATTAAAAAAACCAGGGCGGGCCGTGGACCGGACACACCGTTGGAGAAAGTAATTTATCAGATAAGCATAAATTCTGTTTTCTCCAACATAGGTGTGTCCGGTCCACGGTGTCATCCTTACTTGTGGGAACCAATACCAAAGCTTTAGGACACGGATGATGGGAGGGAGCAAATCAGGTCACCTAGATGGAAGGCACCACGGCTTGCAAAACCTTTCTCCCAAAAATAGCCTCAGAAGAAGCAAAAGTATCAAATTTGTAAAATTTGGTAAAAGTGTGCAGTGAAGACCAAGTCGCTGCCTTACATATCTGATCAACAGAAGCCTCGTTCTTGAAGGCCCATGTGGAAGCCACAGCCCTAGTGGAGTGAGCTGTGATTCTTTCAGGAGGCTGCCGTCCGGCAGTCTCATAAGCCAATCGGATGATGCTTTTAAGCCAAAAAGAGAGAGAGGTAGAAGTTGCTTTTTGACCTCTCCTTTTACCAGAATAAACAACAAACAAAGAAGATGTTTGTCTGAAATCCTTTGTAGCCTCTAAATAGAATTTTAGAGCACGAACTACATCCAAATTGTGTAACAAACGTTCCTTCTTTGAAACTGGATTCGGACACAAAGAAGGCACAACTATCTCCTGGTTAATGTTTTTGTTAGAAACAACTTTCGGAAGAAAACCAGGTTTAGTACGCAAAACCACCTTATCTGCATGGAACACCAGATAAGGAGGAGAACACTGCAGAGCAGATAACTCTGAAACTCTTCTAGCAGAAGAAATTGCAACCAAAAACAAAACTTTCCAAGATAGTAACTTAATATCTACGGAATGTAAGGGTTCAAACGGAACCCCTTGAAGAACTGAAAGAACTAAATTGAGACTCCAAGGAGGAGTCAAAGGTTTGTAAACAGGCTTGATTCTAACCAGAGCCTGAACAAAAGCTTGAACATCTGGCACAGCCGCCAGCTTTTTGTGAAGTAAAACAGATAAAGCAGAAATCTGTCCCTTCAAAGAACTTGCAGATAATCCTTTCTCCAAACCCTCTTGTAGAAAGGATAGAATCTTAGGAATTTTTATCTTGTTCCATGGGAATCCTTTAGATTCACACCAACAGATATATTTTTTCCATATTTTATGGTAAATTTTCCTAGTTACAGGCTTTCTAGCCTGGACAAGAGTATCAATGACAGAATCTGAAAACCCACGCTTTGATAAAATCAAGCTTTCAATCTCCAAGCAGTCAGTTGGAGTGAAGCCAGATTCGGATGTTCGAATGGACCTTGAACAAGAAGGTCCTGTCTCAAAGGTAGCTTCCATGGTGGAGCCGATGACATATTCACCAGGTCTGCATACCAAGTTCTGCGTGGCCACGCAGGAGCTATCAAGATCACCGAAGCCCTCTCCTGATTGATCCTGGCTACCAGCCTGGGAATGAGAGGAAACGGTGGGAATACATAAGCTAGGTTGAAGGTCCAAGGCGCTATCAGTGCATCTACTAGAGTCGCCTTGGGATCCCTGGATCTGGACCCGTAGCAAGGAACCTTGAAGTTCTGACGAGACGCCATCAGGTCCATGTCTGGAATGCCCCATAATTGAGTTATTTGGGCAAAGATTTCCGGATGGAGTTCCCACTCCCCCGGATGGAAAGTCTGACGACTCAGAAAATCCGCTTCCCAATTTTCCACTCCTGGGATGTGGATTGCAGACAAGTGGCAGGAGTGATTCTCCGCCCATTGAATTATTTTGGTCACTTCCTCCATCGCCAGGGAACTCCTTGTTCCCCCCTGATGGTTGATATATGCAACAGTCGTCATGTTGTCTGATTGAAACCTTATGAATTTGGCCAAGCTTTGAGAGCATTGAATATCGCTCTCAGTTCCAGAATGTTTATCGGGAAAAGAGATTCTTCCCGAGACCATAGACCCTGAGCTTTCAGGGGTTCCCAGACCGCGCCCCAGCCCACCAGACTGGCGTCGGTCGTGACAATGACCCACTCTGGTCTGCGGAAGCTCATTCCCTGTGACAGGTTGTCCAGGTTCAGCCACCAACGGAGTGAATCTCTGGTTCTTTGATCTACTTGGATCGTCGGAGACAAGTCTGTATAATCCCCATTCCACTGTCTGAGCATGCACAGTTGTAATGGTCTTAGATGAATTCGTGCAAAAGGAACTATGTCCATTGCCGCAACCATCAAACCTATTACTTCCATGCACTGCGCTATGGAAGGAAGAAGAACAGAATGAAGTACTTGACAAGAGCTTAGAAGTTTTGATTTTCTGGCCTCTGTCAGAAAAATCTTCATTTCTAAGGAGTCTATTATTGTTCCCAAGAAGGGAACTCTTGTTGACGGGGACAGAGAACTTTTTTCTATGTTCACTTTCCACCCGTGAGATCTGAGAAAGGCTAGGACAATGTCCGTATGAGCCTTTGCTTTTGACAGAGACGACGTTTGAATCAGTATGTCGTCCAAGTAAGGTACTACTGCAATGCCCCTTGGTCTTAGCACCGCTAGAAGGGACCCTAGTACCTTTGTGAAAATCCTTGGAGCAGTGGCTAATCCGAATGGAAGTGCCACAAACTGGTAATGCTTGTCCAGAAAGGCGAACCTTAGGAACCGATGATGTTCCTTGTGGATAGGAATATGTAGATACGCATCCTTTAAATCCACCGTGGTCATGAATTGACCTTCCTGGATGGTAGGAAGAATTGTTCGAATGGTTTCCATTTTGAACGATGGAACCCTGAGAAATTTGTTTAGAATCTTGAGATCTAAAATTGGTCTGAATGTTCCTTCTTTTTTGGGAACTATGAACAGATTGGAGTAAAACCCCATCCCTTGTTCTCCTAATGGAACAGGATGAATCACTCCCATTCTTAACAGGTCTTCTACACAATGTAAGAATGCCTGTCTTTTTATTTGGTTTGAAGACAATTGAGACCTGTGGAACCTCCCCCTTGGGGGTAGTTCCTTGAATTCCAGGAGATAACCTTGAGAAACTATTTCTAGCGCCCAAGGATCCTGAACATCTCTTGCCCAAGCCTGAGCAAAGAGAGAGAGTCTGCCCCCCACCAGATCCGGTCCCGGATCGGGGGCCAACACTTCATGCTGTTTTAGTAGCAGTGGCAGGTTTCTTGGCCTGCTTACCCTTGTTCCAGCCTTGCATCGGTCTCCAGGCTGGTTTGGTTTGAGAACTATTACCCTCTTGCTTAGAGGGTGTAGAATTTGAGGCTGGTCCGTTTCTGCGAAAGGGACAAAAATTTGGCTTATTTTTAGCCTTAAAAGACCTATCCTGAGGAAGGGCGTGGCCCTTTCCCCCAGTGATGTCTGAAATAATCTCTTTCAAGTCAGGGCCAAACAGCGTTTTACCCTTGAAAGGGATGTTAAGCAATTTGTTCTTGGAGGACACATCCGCTGACCAAGACTTTAGCCAAAGCGCTCTGCGCGCCACAATAGCAAAACCTGAATTTTTCGCCGCTAATCTAGCTAATTGCAAAGTGGCGTCTAAGATAAAAGAGTTAGCCAATTTAAGTGCTTGAACTCTGTCCATAACCTCCTCATACGAAGATTCTTTATTGAGCGACTTTTCTAGTTCTTCGAACCAGAAACACGCTGCTGTAGTGACAGGAACAATGCATGAAATTGGTTGTAGAAGGTAACCTTGCTGAACAAACATCTTTTTAAGCAAACCCTCTAATTTTTTATCCATAGGATCTTTGAAAGCACAACTATCTTCTATAGGGATAGTAGTGCGTTTGTTTAGAGTAGAAACCGCCCCCTCGACCTTGGGGACTGTCTGCCATAAGTCCTTTCTGGGGTCGACCATAGGAAATAATTTCTTAAATATAGGGGGAGGAACAAAAGGTATGCCGGGCCTTTCCCATTCCTTATTTACAATGTCCGCCACCCGCTTGGGTATAGGAAAAGCATCGGGGGGCACCGGGACCTCTAGGAACTTGTCCATCTTACATAATTTCTCTGGAATGACCAAATTGTCACAATCATCCAGAGTAGATAACACCTCCTTAAGCAGAGCGCGGAGATGTTCTAATTTAAATTTAAAAGTAATAACATCAGGTTCAGCTTGTTGAGAAATTTTTCCTGAATCTGAAATTTCTCTCTCAGACAAAACCTCCCTCCTGGCCCCTTCAGATTGGTGTGAGGGTATGTCAGAACCATTATCATCAGCGTCCTCATGCTCTTCAGTATCTAAAACAGAGCAATCGCGCTTTCTCTGATAAGTGGGCATTTTGGACAAAATGTTTTTAATAGAATTATCCATTACAGCCGTTAATTGTTGCATAGTAAGAAGGATTGGCGCACTAGATGTACTAGGGACCTCTTGTGTGGGCAAGACTGGTGTAGACACAGAAGGGGATGATGCAGTACCATGCTTACTCCCCTCGCTTGAGGAATCATCTTGGGCAACATCATTATCAGTGGCATCATTGTCCCTACTTTGTTTGGACACTATGTCACATTCATCACATATATTTAAATGGGGAGGAACCTTGGCTTCCAAACATACAGAACATCGTCTATCTGATGGTTCAGACATGTTAACAGGCATAAACTTGATAACAAAGCACAAAAAACGTTTTAAAATAAAACCGTTACTGTCACTTTAAATTTTAAACTGAACACACTTTATTACTGAATATGTGAAAAAGTATGAAGGAATTGTTCAAAATTCACCAAAATTTCACCACAGTGTCTTAAAGCCTTAAAAGTATTGCACACCAAATTTGAAAGCTTTAACTCTTAAAATAACGGAACCGGAGCCGTTTTTACATTTAACCCCTATACAGTCCCTGGTATCTGCTTTGCTGAGACCCAACCAAGCCCAGAGGGGAATACGATACCAAATGACGCCTTCAATAAGCTTTTTCAGTGGTTCTTAGCTCCTCACACATGCATCTGCATGCCTTGCTTTCCAAAAACAACTGCGCATTAGTGGCGCGAAAATGAGGCTCTGCCTATGACTAGAAAAGGCCCCCAGTGAAAAAGGTGTCCAATACAGTGCCTGCCGTTTTTTTAATACATCCCCAAAATTAAAAGAACTATTTATAGTTATAATCCACTAAATATACTTATAAAGTAATCGTTTTAGCCCAGAAAAATGTCTACCAGTCTTTAAAGCCCTTGTGAAGCCCTTTATTCTTATACTAAACTAAGAAAATGGCTTACCGGTTCCCATAGGGAAAATGACAGCTTCCAGCATTACCAAGTCTTGTTAGAAATGTGTCATACCTCAAGCAGCAAAGTCTGCCCACTGTTTCCCCCAACTGAAGTTAATTCATCTCAACAGTCCTGTGTGGAAACAGCCATCGATTTTAGTAACGGTTGCTAAAATCATCTTCCTCTTACAAACAGAAATCTTCATCTCTTTTCTGTTTCAGAGTAAATAGTACATACCAGCACTATTTTAAAATAACAAACTCTTGATTGAAGAATAAAAACTACATTTAAACACCAAAAAACTCTTAACCATCTCCGTGGAGATGTTGCCTGTGCATTGGCAAAGAGAATGACTAGGGTAGGCGGAGCCTAGGAGGGATCATGTGACCAGCTTTGCTGGGCTCTTTGCCATTTCCTGTTGGGGAAGAGAATATCCCACAAGTAAGGATGACGCCGTGGACCGGACACACCTATGTTGGAGAAATATATATATAAAAAATAGATAGACAGACGTGGAGGTTTTTATTAATTGCGTGTCATTTTAAATTTTGAGTTTCACAACCATTTAAACACTAAACAAATACTAGATAGAATGATATATATAAAAATCAAAGATTCGCCTGAGAATAATATGAAGATGGTTTTACATTGCATTACCAACTATTACTATTCAGCTGCCGGTTTGGTTAATTCCGAGAGCGAGCGCTGAAAAAGCGATTTGAGCCCCGCTGGGAGAAAGGCGCTATATAAATACTAGTTATTATTTATATTATTATAGTTGTTTAACCTCATTTGCTGCTAAGCAGATTTAAAGGGATATTAAACACTTTGAGATGGTAATATAAAATGATAAATCGTACATATAAAAAAAATGTCTGCAATATACTTTCATTATTTATTTTGTCCCCTTTTCCTGTAATTACATTCTGAAATTTTGAGCTTATCAGTTCCGGTTAGAAATGAAAGTGCAGAACACTGTTATATTTCGCACACCCATTGGCTGCACACTCTAGTGACCTATTTATAACTGTACCTAATTGGCCACAGCAGAGAAGGTAACCTAAGTTACAACATGGCAGCTCCCATTGTTTTATAGACACTAAAACTTTATACTTATTTTGTCAATATTTAAGCAGCTAATGAAACTTTGAAAAAAAATACATCTACATGTTATTCTCAGACTAATCTTTATTTGACTGCATCATTCTATCTAGCAGTTGTTTAGTGTTTAATGTCCCTTTAAGATTTTTTGCTGCTTACATTATAACACTGCTGTAAGTCATATTTCAGTGAGTAACCCACACAAATTATATATTTATTTTTTTCCCAGCAGGCCCAAACTCTCATCAATGGTAGCCAAACTGGAAAATGGTTCCATTACAGGCTTTTAAAGGGACACTGAACCCACATTTTTTATTTTGTGATTCAGATAGAGCATGCAATTTTAAGCAACTTTAAAATTTACTCCTATTACCAAATGTTCTCCATTCTCTTGGTATCTTTATTTGAAATGCAAGAATGTAAGTTTAGATGCCGGCCCATTTTTGGTGAATAACCTGGGTTATTCTTGTTGATTGGTGGATAAATTCATCCACCAATAAAAAAGTGCTCTCCAGAGTCTGACCAAAAAAAGAATCTTAGATGCCTTCTTTTTCAAATAAAGATAGCAAGTGAACAAAGAAAAATTGATAATAGGAGTAAATTAGAAAGTTGCTTAAAATTGCATGCTCTATCTGAATCACGAAAGAAAAAATTTGGGTTCAGTGTCCCTTCAAAAGCCTTAAATACTTAAAGTATCATTTAAGTAATGATACTTAAATTTAAGTATCATTTTCAACAAAGGATACAAAGAAAACTAAGCAAATTTGATAATAAAAAGTTGTTTAAAATTGTATACTCAGAGGAGTAACTAGAAACCACAGGGCCCAGGTGCAAGAATCTAAGAAGGGCCCCCCACACCTCCCCCCAAAAAAAACAGATTACATTTCTGCAAAAGGAGGTACCCTGTGCCCACAGTCTGTGAGATGGTCTGACCCCCCTATTACTGTATATAGTGACACTGTTTAACCCACCAGTATTGTATATAGTGAGTCAGTGACACAGTCTGTAATCTGCCAGTGAGATGGCTGGCCTGACCCTACCCGCCCCAGTACTTTATAAAGTGACCACAGTAGTCTGTGACATTGTCCAGCTCCCCCATACTGTACATAGTGGTACTGTATAGTGACACTGTTTACCCCCCGCATGCTGTAGTAACAAGGTCTGTAATTTGCTGGTTCCACAAACATACACACACACATACATGCATAAATACACACACAGTCACATACATACATACATACACACACACACACACATACATAAACACCAATGGGTAAAACAGAAAGACTAACCCCTGTAGTCAGAGACACTAGTGAAGCATCATGTCACACTCACTTGATATCAGTGCAGGCAGTGGCAGGTCAGCTTTTTATTTGGGGGCCCAGTCGCAATTGCGACCTCTGCACCCCCTGTAGTTTCGCCCCTGTGTATACTCTATCTGAATCATGAAGGAACAATTTTAGACTTTGTGTCCCTATATTTTGTGACAGCGCTGATGCTTAAAACACTAATATAATGCAGTAGTTCAAATAATAAGGGATTTCCCTAAACCCTTACAAAACTGAAGAAGAAAATATGTCTTGTAAACTCTTTCTAGAAATAACTACTGCACTGCTAAAAGCAGCTTAAAATATGTTGTACCTGACTGGAAAATACATATAAGTGGTATCACATTACATCAACATGTTACAATAAACAATTTACATAAAATAACACTGTTTAAAAAAAAAAAACTATTGTTAAAACAGAAATTAATTTCCTTTCAACTTAGTCCATATATATATATATATATATATATATATATATGTTACAGCGCTGGAGATTGGTACAGGTAAGTGCGCAATGCTTGGCTGTAGGTTTACATAAAAACGGATCAGCACAGAAGCGATTGTTTGTTGCAGACAGAACAGTAAAAATCCTTTTAGAAGAAGGACAAGTTCGAAAAGAAAAATGTGTAATCTTCTACTTACACCGGCTTTGGTATGTAGTCCCTTTGCCCTCTTGTCTTTCATCTGCAACAGGATAGGTTTTTTCAGCATTCGCTGACAAACTTTGAAACCGTCACTGATTGCTGAAAGACGCTCTCAATCGGAAGCCAGGTGTGTTTTGTCTTGGATTGCCTTTTTCAAGCTCTTCCAATCAGTATTCTATTTATACCTGTCCCTTAAAGGGATACAATTTAACCAGATATAACTATCTCCTAAAGGGACATATCTTTATAATAATTTGGTAGATATTACGTATTCTTGCGTAATTGCAAGAATATAGAGATTAACACAGTGTAATAATACATTATATTCATAGAAATACAGAAATGTTAAATATGCTAACATTAAGACATGTTTCAAATAATTTCGCTAATATACACATCATAAAAAAATGAATAAATAAAATAATATCCACTAAAAAAACTGATTACTCAGGTATACCAAAAAAGAGAATATATTTAATTTTTATAATTTTTTTATAAAAAGCCTAGGCCAAGAAGGTAAATACTTGAACTTATTTCAGGAAGGTAGATGCAAATAATTACATCCATCAGATTAGTTGCCGCCACATTAAATTGAAGAAAAATATTCCAAAAGGGCAGTTTCTCAAAATTACACTTTTGTTGTCGAACTTGTCCTTCTAGTAAAATGATTTTTCCTGTTCTGTCTGCAGCAAACAATCCCTTCTATGCTGATCCGTTTCATGCAAACCTACAGCCAAGCATTGCAGATTTACCTGTACCAATCTCCAACGCTGTAACATATATATGGATTAAACTGAAAGGAAATTATTTTCTGTTTTAACAATGTGTTTTTTAAACATTGTAATTTTATGTAAATTGTTCATTGTAACATTTTGATGTCATGTGCAATTACATTTTTAAACTATACAGTACTATCTAAATACAGTATATTGATACCACTGCTATGTATTTTCCAGTCAGGTACTACATATATTAAGCTGCTTTTATCAGGGCAGTAGTTATTTCTAGTAAGAGTTTACTAGATATATTTTCTTCATTGACGTCCCTTTAAAGGTGACATATAGCGTGGATAAATAAAATATATTTGTACAACAGCATTAGCCACCAAATTAGAGTCTAATTCAAAAGCAAAATTGTATATATATATTATATATTATATATATATATATATATATATATATATATATATATATATATACACACACACACACACCATACAAGAAAGCACATACTAACCCATCAATTATTTTTTACAATCAGCATTTAATAGCACGTAAAAGTTGCAAGAAAATAAAAGACACAACTAAGCGTTTTGAAGTCCAACATAAAGTGTTGCCTATTATTGGTTATGCATTCCACCCAAAATTCACACCTTTCTTTTCAGGTGAAGATCACACAGTTTTCTCAGTAACAATCGCAGTTCAAAAGGTTAAAACCATTTTTTATTTCATTCTTCAGATAGAGCATGTGATGTTAACCAACTTTCTAATTTACTTCAATTATAAAAATGTTTGTTCTCTTGGTATCTGTTGTTGAAAAGCAGGGATGTAAAGCTTAGGAGCCAGCCCATTTCTGGAGCTCTATATGGCAGCAGTTTTGCAAGAATGTTATCCATTTGCAAGAGCACTGGTTGGCAGCACTATTTCCTGCCTACCTAGGTATCTCTTCAACATATAATATCATGGAAACTAAGAAACTTTGACAATAGAAGTAAATTGCGGGGGGGAAATAAATGGTATGCTCTGTCTGAATAACAAAATAAATATTCTGGGTTTCATATCCCTTTAATAAATAACTTGTTTTTTTGTAGGGACACACAAATTGCAGGCTCTAATGCATTGCAGCAAGTAATTTTAGCACTACTGATCCTGCAAGTCGATATGTTTTACCCTTTTGTGGGAGATAAACATATAAAGTACTGCTTGGGAGCTGCAAAGAGCTACTGGTCCCGAGCAGGAAACAGACAGTGAACCAATTGGCAGTTGCACAACCCCCACCAATCACCGGATGTATACATCTCTGTAGCATGCAATATTAGTGGCTGTTGAGCAGGATTTTTACTATGCGTTTAACCCCTTTGAAGAGGTTACACACAGACACCTGCAGGGTCGGAAGTGCTAGAATGTCTGAACCACAAAGTAACTAATATATATCAGTTTTCAGGCCAGAGGCCTGCACGCTGGAAGTATTTCACGTGACGTCAACAACAAAGACAACACTTTCATTTAAAGTGCTATTTAAAACTCTTCAGTCATCCAGACACAACTTCCTAAATTCCTATTTTAAAATGACATATTTCAGAAGCAACAACTAAATAAATAAATAACTGATTTATCCATTTAAAGCAGGGTGGATAAAAATCATTGATTTAAAAAAAATCAGATTTGTTTTAAATTTAAATAGGATTTTTTTACTGCTTTAACTTATTTTTAATAAAAATAAATAAATAAAAAAAAAAAACAAGTGCCTAAATAGGGTTTTTAAATAAAATGCTTTTTTAGAGGAAAAATCTATCTAAATATAGTTTCTATATTAGATACATTATAATCTAAAGGTTATTCATCCTGAAATATAGATTAGTGTTTAATTATATAGCAAGATGCTGCATATTCATGACTGTAATGTTTGTTTATTTTTTTTGGTAAATTAATTCCATTAATCCAGTCACAATGTCATGCTCTCCCAGTGGTTTCTGGGTTTATTTTGGCCAGTTTTTCTATCTTGAAGATACATATTATTGGTTTTGTAGTTCTCAAAACTGTGAATTTGTGTCTGCAGAAAAAATATGCACCTTCCTCACAGCATTTTTTATAAAATAAAACATACAGAGATGAGAAATAGACGAAGTTCCAATGTAAACACTATTATTAAAACTGAAATCACACGATTGATGATGCGATCACGTGATTTCAAGGTCAGGATCGGATCATGGGGGACCGCCTATACTGCTAGGTCGCCACCCAGGCCAATTCATGCCTTCGACAAAAGGGGAAGATGCAGGACACCATATATGGTAGGACGTTCCATGCCGTCCTAACGGCGTTAAAGCCCAGTGCTGTTAGGACGGCATGGAACGTCCTAACGGCGGGAAGGGGTTAAATCATGAACGAAAACTTGGGTTTCAGATAGAGCACATCATTTTCAGATTTACTTATATTATCAAATTTGCTTTATTCTCTTTCTATCATTTGTTGGAAGAAAAGCAAGCAGCTAGTTCACAGAAATGCATTGCTTCTGCGGCTACATATGTATGCTGTTCAACAATGTATACCAAGAGTACGAAGCAAATTAGAAAATTGTTAAAAATTGCATGTTTCTGAATCATGAAAGTTTAATTTTGACTTTACTGTCCCTTTAATGCCATTGCTCCCCAGCAAATCTATGTACACAGAATCAACCCACAATAAGTTTCAAGAAGCTCAATAAATAGCAGATTGTTTAGAGTGAAATAGGTCTGCACAAGGACTTAAGGTAATCTTTATCTTTCTCCTTCCAATAAAGTACAGCTCAGAGGGGGGGATGGTCCGCTCGTGACATCACCACGCAACGTGAAAGTGTGAACCAGGTAGTAGGCGGCGGTAGGATAGCGGTGTGTTAATCTTGCCGTCCGCCTCATCTGGTATCAAACCACAGAGGTGAAGCCCTGAGCTTAGGGGCTGCCTACGGAGAGTGGTTTCAAGTATCGCTGCCAGGCGGGTCAGGAGGAGGAGGGAGAGAAGCTACCTGAGTTGCCAAACGAGAGGCCTTGGTTGGTCTAGGGTCTGGGTTGGAATACAGACTCGACTGTTAGAGTGGCCCTGCTAGAAAGTCAGGAATTTGGGCTGTTACATCGCCTTAGACTGCCGAGAGGCCCTCTCCAATCCCCTATTATTAGGGTAAGAAGGTACGCTGCCTATAGAAACAGCAACTACAGGACAAAATGGGGCTACAGATAGGAGGTAAGCCCTTTGCGACCTGCCGGATAAAGTGGAAAGGTCAATACACTACCACGCTGTCTGGACATTGAATATATAGTAAAATACCTGGTAATTTGCCTAATAGGCAGAATTAGCTGCTGTATTAAAGGGACTTTACTCTCTATACCATCCACTGGCACACTTTGTCATTTACTGAATTGATACATGTTTTTTTTTATCATTGTGGGGATAATAAAATGTATGTTTGTTCTTGGTTATAGATGATCAGTTTTGTAAAACTGTTCAGCCAGCAATCAGATTTTGCATGGCTATATGGGTTTGAAACCTATGTATTGCTGGTTATTCAAGTTTGAACAGCTACTCAGCATAGCAAACTGTTCAGCTAGTCTATTTGGGCTAGATGTATAAAGACAAACTGACTCCCCTTTTTTTTCTGTCTATATTGCTTGTAAAGCCTATGGACAAATATCTTAACCAAGCAAAAATGTCTCCTAAACTTAAACAGCTAGAAAAAAATAAACAGGCAGGGCTACTAACTCTCCCAACAAGTCAAGTATGGAAGATAAATTACCTGACACCGTTGATGCCAGCGAGATTGCCACACAAGTCTCAGTATTGATTATACCTAAAATAGAGGCGTTGCATGAGAAGCTGGATATAATAATAGGAGAGATAAAAGTCCAGGCTGAGAGAGTAACAGAAATAGAACAAAGAATCTCTATTTCGGAGGATGCTTAAAACTCCATGCAGTCCAAAATTGAATTTCTATTAAAGCAAAATGCAATCTTAAATAATAAAATGGAAGACATGGAAAATAGAGCAAGGCAAAACAATCTGCATCTAATTGGAGTCCCTGAAAAGTGCATAGATTAGGAAGAGAACCAGATGAATCCTCACAAAATTTTAAGAAACCATGCCCAGTAATTGCGACACTCCTGAACTTTCAGGGAAAGAATGAGCTTTTAAGAGCTTTTAGGAAACAGCAGAATCTCCACTTTAAAAGGGCTAAAATTCTACTTTTCCAGGACTTCTCTATGGAAACATCCCTGAAAAGGAGGCAATTATCTTCTTTGTGTTCCCAATTGGCTTCAGAAAACAGATTTTTCTCTCTTTTATACCCAGCCAAGTTGAAGATTAAATCCGGCTCTAACTTCTTTCTTTTTGATTCACCTGAAGCAGCTCAAACCTTCCTAGAAAATGAAGCATAAAATTAGTTTTATTAATGAGAGCCCTCGATTCTTCCTTCCTATTTTTTTTTTTTTTTTAGTTCTCATAAAGAGATACTAGTTATTGTACTAGGAGATGACGGGAATAGGATTTATTTATTTTTTTCCTCCCCACAGAGTCACTGTTATTGTGTTTTGGTGTTATGAAGGATGGGAACAATCTGCTCCTCCTCAGAAGATGTTGAACTTTGGTGGTCACTTGATAAATTTACCACATATTATTAATTCAGTCATTATCTATGTTTTGATGTGAAAGATCTTGAATCCACTGTATAAAATTTGATGTGCACATTGAATTTTTTCTTTCACATCTTTATTTATAAAGTTTTTTGAACTTTCACAGACACTTGTCAAGGTACCACGAGATGATGAATATATTTATACATTTTTTTTCCCTCTTCAGAAGATCATGGACCCAGTGGACACTTGTTAATTTTTTGTACATATGATTAATTTATTTTTAACATTTGTTATTGCTTTATTATACAATGGGACCAATTTGCTTTTTCTTAGAAGATTACCAAGATATTGAACTTTGGTGGACAGTTGATAAAATCCACATAAATTATTAATTTATTTACTATCTATTGCACAAAATTTGATGTCACATTGATTTTCTTTTTATATTCTAACTACAGGGAGTTCAGAATTATTAGGCAAATGAGTATTTTGACCACATCATCCTCTTTATGCATGTTGTCTTACTCCAAGCTGTATAGGCTCAAAAGCCTACTACCAATTAAGCATATTAGGTGATGTGCATCTCTGTAATGAGAAGGGGTGTGGTCTAATGACATCAACACCCTATATCAGGTGTGCATAATTATTAGGCAACTTCCTTTCCTTTGGCAAAATGGGTCAAAAGAAGGACTTGACAGGCTCAGAAAAGTCAAAAATAGTGAGATATCTTGCAGAGGGATGCAGCACTCTTAAAATTGCAAAGCTTCTGAAGCGTGATCATCGAACAATCAAGCGTTTCATTCAAAATAGTCAACAGGGTCGCAAGAAGCGTGTGGAAAAACCAAGGCGCAAAATAACTGCCCATGAACTGAGAAAAGTCAAGCGTGCAGCTGCCAAGATGCCACTTGCCACCAGTTTGGCCATATTTAAGAGCTGCAACATCACTGGAGTGCCCAAAAGAACAAGGTGTGCAATACTCAGAGACATGGCCAAGGTAAGAAAGGCTGAAAGACGACCACCACTGAACAAGACACACAAGCTGAAACGTCAAGACTGGGCCAAGAAATATCTCAAGACTGATTTTTCTAAGGTTTTATGGACTGATGAAATGAGAGTGAGTCTTGATGGGCCAGATGATAGGCCCGTGGCTGGATTGGTAAAGGGCAGAGAGCTCCAGTCCGACTCAGACACCAGCAAGGTGGAGGTGGAGTACTGGTTTGGGCTGGTATCATCAAAGATGAGCTTGTGGGGCCTTTTCGGGTTGAGGATGGAGTCAAGCTCAACTCCCAGTCCTACTGCCAGTTTCTGGAAGACACCTTCTTCAAGCAGTGGTACAGGAAGAAGTCGGCATCCTTCAAGAAAAACATGATTTTCATGCAGGACAATGCTCCATCACACGCGTCCAAGTACTCCACAGCGTGGCTGGAAAGAAAGGGTTTAAAAGAAGAAAATCTAATGACATGCCTCCTTGTTCACCTGATCTGAACCCCATTGAGAAACTGTGGTCCATCATCAAATGTGAGATTTACAAGGAGGGAAAACAGAACACCTCTCTGAACAGTGTCTGGGAGGCTGTGGTTGCTGCTGCACGCAATGTTGATGGTGAACAGATCAAAACACTGACAGAATCCATGGATGACAGGCTTTTGAGTGTCCTTGCAAAGAAAGGTGGCTATATTGGTCACTGATTTGTTTTTGTTTTGTTTTTGAATGTCAGAAATGTATATTTGTGAATGTTGAGATGTTATATTGGTTTCACTGGTAAAAATAAATAATTGAAATGGGTATATATTTGTTTTTTGTTAAGTTGCCTAATAATTATGCACAGTAATAGTCACCTGCACACACAGATATCCCCCTAAAATAGCTATAACTAAAAACAAACTAAAAACTACTTCCAAAACTATTCAGCTTTGATATTTATTTATTTTTGGGTTCATTGAGAACATGGTTGTTGTTCAATAATAAAATTAATCCTCAAAAATACAACTTGCCTAATAATTCTGCACTCCCTGTATAAACTTTGAGTTTCCACATAGACACTTGTTACTGCACTAGGATGATGAGATTACGTTTTGTTTTTTTTTTCTTCCCCTTTCTCCTCCCCTTTGCCTAATCTGGGTAACTAGATGGCAAATATATTAACTTGTAATGTGGGGGGGGGGATTCACTCTCCAATAAAACGGAAAGCTACCATAAACTTTCTAAGCAAAAAGGATTTTGATATAGCCTGTCTAAAGGAAACAAATTTATCAGATCTTGAACATAGTAAGATCAAAGACAGGTGGCTTGGGGAGTTACTCTTCCCTTCATATAGAAAATCTGTTAGAGGGGTAATGATTCTATTTCATACAAAATTCTGCTATAAGATTCTCAGAGTCATGAAGGACAAAGAGGGCAGATACTTAATTGTAAGGCTTCTTACTCGAAATAAAGAATATCTGTTTGTTAATATGTATGGACCAAACGATAATAATGAAAAATTTTGGAACCGTTTGGTGAGAAACATGCTTAAATTTTCTAAGGCTAAAATCATATTAACAGGTGACTACATCACTCCCAACTCATATTTGGATAGGCAGAAATTGGGGGTTGATAAAACCAAACCCAGATACACAACTTCTCAATTAAATTTTGAAAGGAGAATTTTTAAATCACTCTTTGACTCAATGAGTTTAGTTGATGTATGGAGAATGTTAAACCCCAATAATCTTGAATACACATGTTGCTCGAAATCCCATAACACTCTTTCAAGGTTAGATCTATTTCTCATTTCAGAATCTATGGTCTCTAAAGTTCTGAAGTGTAGCATTCTTGACCATACTTTATCCGATCATGCACCTGTGGTCTTAGTATTTGAAGTTAAAAGAGAGTTCAAATTTGAAACTAACCATCTGCATTAGAAAAGAAAGCAATGTGAATGACGGACTTCCGGTGGGCGGGATCTACGGCAGCAGAGCGCGACTATGCCGCGCGGACCGAGGGAAAGCTAATCCGCCAGTTCCAAGCCATTGGCTGCTATTGGAGCCGGGCATAGGCGCTACAAGTCAGTTTGGAGCACCACGAAAGACCGAGTGCCGGTGCTGAGAAGCACATACTGAAAGTGGCGCACGAACATGAGTATAGTGATACTCCGCCAAGTCTGTCATTTGCTGTAAAAAGCTTCGTAGCTGAAGCAGCACCCTCTGATTGATGTCGCTGGGGAGAAACACGCTGAAAACAAGCACACGTTTGGTGCTATAAAGATAAGTGTCTTTTGGCTTTTTCTGGAATATGCTTAGTGTATGCAAAGTGCAAAGTCTAAAGTCTGGGTGAATAATTTAAGCTTGAGGTGTCATTCTCTGTTTACTGTTTTCCTGCTGGGGTGAAAAAAAAAAAGCGCTAGAGAGGACGCTATCCTGTGTAAAACAAAGTTGCTGAGGACAAGAGTAGCTGTGCTAGCAGTAAAGGAAGAGGAGCTGGTAAGGGTTAAGTGCTGCATAGAAGTCTGGTGGCATAATATGCACAAAGTGTATGTGGAAGCATGTTTGTTCTGATAAGACCCCAGTGAAGCTGCACACTTTATAAGAACTCACTATTATACCCCTCCTTAAAGTTTGTTGTAATAATCTCTCATGGTATGCTGTGGGCACGGCACGAAAATACACTAACAAGCTGAACTGAGGTATCGCTGCACAGAGCCCTAAAGGTTTCAGTATTACAGTACATTACTCAGCTTATACAGAGGTCCCAGTGAAGAGGCATACACTTAGCTAATAGTGACTGTTTTGCTTTTTCTCCCTACTTCTTTGATGCCTTTATTTATCATGTAAGGAATTACAGAACATTCTGCATCTTGGTTAAAGCAAGGAAAGTAAAAACAAGAAGGGAGGAACACAGGAAAAGTTTATAAGAGCTGCGTGTGTGACTTTTTTCAGGAACTTGTCTAAGGCTGTGTTATTGGCTGTGCACAGATTTAACATCAGGAAAATCAAAAAGGAAAAAGTCTTAATAATTGCTGGTACTTTCCTTATCAAAGAAGAAGACCTCTCACAAACTGGTCATTTAAATTGCTAAAGGCTCATGCTGGGAGCATTTGGTCCTAAATATATAAGTTTAAAATTATTGGTGGAGCTGATAGCACCCAGTGAAAAATTGGCCATAAGCTAATCTGATACAGGAAGCTATACTAACTGCTCTGGATAATCAAGCTCTTGCAGTTACATCAAAGATAGAGAGCACATAGTATTGGAAAAATATTTTCTAGTTTAAAAAGTTCTTTGTAGTAAAATTTCTTAGCTAAGTGATATACTATGCATAGAACTGTATTTGTATGTTGATGTTAATGAGTAATATCTTAAACATTGTCTCATATACAACGGATGTCTGGTAAAAGAGTTAAATGTAAAGATTTTGATCTCTAAAGATAAGGAAGGGAAGGGGAAAAATAGTAGAAAAGAGGAAGGAAAGAATTTGGAATTGCAAGAATTGTTTACATGTTTATTTTTTTTTTTTTTTTGCTCTCTTCCCTCCTTTCTTTTTTATTGCTTTTTGATAGCGGTTTATTCCCCATATAAGGGACTTACTACTATGTAAACCTATTTCAGAGGTGTTATTGAGCGTGTTACTCAATGTGTATATAAATTGCTATAAGGTCTGCATATACCATTCCAAGATAGTCTAAATCTAGGAAAAAGCCATACAGTGGCTGATAAATATTGTTTTTGTTTTTTTTTCCTGTGTAGAGGCTTAATTTTCTAGGCCTAACATTATTGGTAATATGACTGCAATACTTGTCTATAAGGAATCAAGGGCCTAGAGTACAAAGAGCTTAGGTCAGCTTCTAGTAAATTTGACTACCTGTTTATAACAAGCTGTAATAATAGCTGGTGAGCAAATACTATAAGACTCCCCCTCCACTACATTAGTATGCTCACTTGTTGTTGTTTTTTTTTTTTTCTTCTCTTTTTTTTTTTTTTTTTTTTCACTTTCCGCTTGAGGAGCCATAAATCACTTATCACTAAACAGACACAGAGATTCACCACTTTAGACTCACTGGTCAGAGGGTGAGCTACTGACCTACCTGCTTTTATTGCACCCCCCCTTTTTTTTTTTCTTCTCCCTCTCTACCTCCCTTCTTGGGGGGCTTCACTTTTCCTTCTTTTTTCACTCTCCTACTTGTTTGCAACAAATATTCACTTTTTTTTGTTTTTCATTCTCACATACACAGACAAATCTCACTTAAAGGGAGTAGATTAATATAAATGGACAGATTTGTCCATAATTTAAAAGATAAATCACCAATCATGACGTCAGCTAAAAATAGAGAGAGAAACAGGAATAAAAATGTTAATGATCAATCACAAGAAAGCGCAGAAAGCCTAAATGTAACGCATGGTAATATAGATACACAATTACTAATAGATCAGATATCAGCTCTGATGCTGCCCCAGTTTGACAAATTAAGATTAGAACTTTCAGCAGTGTCAAATGAAGTAAAACAATTTAACCAGAGGTTAGGAGAGGCAGAAAATCGAATCTCTGATCTAGAGGATAAATTGAGCATTAAAAGTAACATAATCGAGACACTCTCAGAGCAAATCACAAAACTACAAGAGAGAGTTGATACAGCAGAAGATAGATCAAGAAGGAATAATTTAAGATTCATAGGTATATCAGAAAAATTCGCAAATGCAGATCTAGAAGCACTAATTATAAAGGAAATCCCAAAACGCCTAGGTATACTAAGGGAAGGCTCAGAGATTATAGTTGAAAGAGTTCATAGACTAGGTCCCAATAAACAGCTGGTATCAGAAGACCGTCCAAATAGGCCTTTCTCTAGACCTGTGATAGCTAAATTTTTAAATTATAAAGATAAACTAGAAATCTTAAAACACTATAAAAAACTCTCAGAACCGCTAATGTTGGAGGATAGAAAGATTCTTATCTTTCAGGATTTTTCTTTGGAAACTTCCAATAAAAGGAAAGTAATGTCTCAGCTGTGCTCACAGTTCATTCAAAAAGGAATACAAGCGTTTGTAATCTATCCTGCTATCTTAAAGATAGGGGATAAGGGAGGTTTTAAATCCTTCCAGAACAGTGAAGAAGCTATACAGTATCTTGCTAAAAGACCATGAAAGCTATGATGATATATTCTCAGATAGTGCTAAATGATTTTTATTTCCCTTTTTTTCCCTTCTTTTTTTTTTTTTTTTTTTTTTTTTTCTTTCTTTCTTCTTTTTTCCTCAGCCTTCTCTATATACATAGTTCTAATAAAGTAAGGGGAGTAATCAAGGTGGATACACCAACAATAAAAATTGCCTAGAACAATAATATGGCTATTGGTTTAAAACCGCTAATTCATTTTACATCATGGAATGTCGGAGGGATTGTATCCCCGATTAAAAGGAAGGCAATCATTAAACATCTTAAAAAATTTAATACTGACATTGCATTATTGCAAGAGATCAGATTATCTGCAGCGGAAATAGCTAAATTAAAAATTAACTGGGTAAAAGAAATCCTAGCCACACCATGTACAGTAAGGAAAAAAGGAGTCGCTATTTTGCTGAGCAAAAATTTGGACTATAAAATTATAGAGGTTAAACTAGATGAAAATGCTTGCTTTCTTATATTGCAATTAGAAATTAGGAAGAAGATATATACTATATGCAATGTATATGGTCCGAATAATTTAGATATGGATTTCTGGGGGAAACTCCAAGCATTATTGTTGAATTATGTAGAGACCAATTTAATTATAGCCGGAGATTTCAACTTAACGCCTAAATTTCCAATAGATAGGAAAAGTACAAAAGGTAGAGAGAAGGACTTTAGATTAGCTAAGGAAATGAGGATTCTAAATACATTCAAAAAAACACTTAAAGTATCTGATATATGGCGAGTTCAGTACCCAGATGTCAAAAGATTCACATGTCTATCTAAATCACTACTATCATTTTCTAGAATTGATTACTTCCTAGTAACTGACTCCATTCTTAAAATAGAACCTAAAACTGATATAAAGGATTTTGCAATCTCTGATCACGCACCCATCACACTAGAATTTTTTGCAGATGATATAAAAACTAGTAGCTATAAAAGCAACTCTTTCTATTTCCCCAAATACATGTTAAAAAATGCATCCTTTGTAGCTATGTTAAAAGAAAAATGGCATATCTTTCTAAATTTAAACAGAGAATATGATGATAGAGTAGAAACGCTATGGGAAACAGCAAAAGCTGTATTAAGGGGAGAAATCGTAAGTTTCATGTCTAGATTTAGGAAAAAAAGAAAGGAAAGAGAAAAGCAACTTACTAACCAATTAACTAATATGTATAATAGATTTCTTCAAATGTGGTTCAAAGAATAACTGGTTAAAATATACCCAGGCGAAACAGGAGAGAGATCTTTTTTTATCTATGCGAAGCTACAAGAGAGGACCTTAAAAAAAAGGCAAAACATATTAAGTTTGGGAATAAGACAGGTAGCTATTTAGCTAGATTAGTGAAATCTGAGAAGAAAAATAGTATAATATCTGCATTAAGAGTAGAGGACAAACTTCTACATAATCCCATAGAGATTAATGAGACCTTTTACCACACATTCCAGAAATTTTACAGTGCACGTGAGGTAGATATTGCCAATAAGGATTTATTCTGGGAAACTATTGTAACCCCTAAATTGTCAGCAGAAGAAATGGAAAAAATTAACTCGCCAATTTCAGAGGAGGAAGTAGAGAGTACAATATATAAATCTAAATTAAACAAAGCCCCGGGTCCAGACCAGCTTCCAGCCGAATTTTATAAAATATTAAATAAAGAAATTATACCACACCTGACTAGATTATTTAACTATTATTATGTAGAGAATGGAGCAATGTCAAAGAATTTTACTAGGGCTGTTACAATTATGATCTTCAAGAAAGGAAGGGATCCTGAGAGGGTAGACTCATATAGTCCCATCTCTCTACTTAATGTAGATTATAAGATCTTGGCTACTATAGTAGCAGAAAGATTAAAAAATATCATGGGTAATATTATACATTCTAATCAGGTGGGCTTCATGAATGGTAGAAGCTCTGTAGTAAATATTCGAAAGGCATGTCTCATTATCGAATATTTTAAAGAATTATCGGACCAACCTGAGAAAATTCATAAATCAAACCAGGACGCGGCTATAATAGCTCTAGACGCCGAAAAAGCCTTTGATGCAGTTCAGTGGGATCATCTTTTTACGTCTTTGCTTAAATTTGGTTTCTCAGGACCATTCGTGAACTTTATTAAAATTATTTATAACAATCCGGTTTCTACAATTTCGGTGAATGGGTTAGATTCTACAGAAATAATACTGGAAAGAGGTACCAGACAAGGTTGCCCCCTATCCCCCTTTCTATTCAATTTGTCAATTGAGCCGCTAGCGATTAAAATCCGCCAGGTGTTGCAAGGGGCCCTATGTAAAAATATAGAAGAAAAAATTTTACTATATGCGGACGATATATTGATTTTTTTAAGAAATAGTAAGCATAATATCCCAAAATTAATGGAAATAATAGAACTATATAGCTCCTTCTCAGGTTATAAAGTAAATGTCAATAAATCGGAACTCTTATGGCTCAGTAACTATAAGGATTCGTATAAAAGTCCATTTAAAGTTGTTGATCAAATTTCGTATCTAGGTATCATTCTTAATAAGAATCCAAAATGCTGGTATGATTTAAACTTAATTCCAACTCTCCAGAAAATATATCTTCAGCTAAATGCTTGGAAACATTTACCATTATCTTTATCTGGAAAGATTGGTTTAATTAAAATGATCATTTTCCCTAAGATCCTCTATAAACTACAGAATCTACCTCTCCTTCTAAAGAAGGTCGATATCACACTGTTCAATAAAAATATAACAGAATTTCTGTGGGGAAAGGGTAGGAGAAAAATCTCATTAAAAACACTATCATACTCAAAAGAATATGGGGGCTATGCATTACCAGATATTGGGAATTACAATTTAGCATGCCTGGTTAAAATAGCAGCTGAATGGCTGATAGATAAAGAATATTTCACAGATAAATTATTAGAAGAAGAGATTGCAAAGCCTTACATACCTAAAGCGTTACTACACACACAAGCTAAAGATATCCCTCAGAAAATTAAACGTTTGTTTTCATATCTCGGCATTATAAAAGCTTGGCAACAATACTGTAAGAAATTAAAAGTCAACTTTGCAGTATCCAATTTTTTAACAATAACTGGTTATCCCCCGTTTCCAGAAGCTTTAAAATCCGCAGTATTCCATAGATGGAAAAGAAAGGGTTTAATAAATATTAGTCAAATGATTAATTTTACTTCAGTTATAGCACAGATCAAAACATTTGAAGAGCTAAGAGGTGAATTTGACCTCCCTAGCAAAGATTTTTTTGCTTATCTTCAATTAAGAGACCTTGTAAACAAATTATTACAGAATCAAAATAATGAATGGGGCTGGCCGTCACTTACTTATCTCCTGGATCTATGTAAGAGTGGGAATTTCTCAATAAAAAAATGGTACAAGGAATCATTAAGACAGGAGGGTAATGCAAATCTACAACTGATCGTTAAGAAATGGCATTTGAAGGGTTTAACAGATTGCAATGAAGAATATATACAAAATAGTATCACGAGATCTAATAAGATCTTTATTTCTACTAATTTTAGAGAAGTACACAATAATATATTAAATCAAATATATCTTACCCCTTCTGCCATGGCAAGATGGAATAGTAAAACGCAAGATAAATGTGTCAAATGCGGTAGCAGGGGGGCTGATATCGTGCATTACTTTTGGGAATGCACATTAATTAGACAATACTGGAATAAAATGAGTTTCTGGCTATCGAGAATATTAAAAAAAGAGTTTAAGATCTATCGAGCTTTAGTATTTTTTCTATTCCCTCCAGATATAAAAGAAAAGATCAATAATAAGGAATTTATTGAACTAGCTATTGGGGTGGCCAAGTTCTTATTACTGAAAACATGGATCTCGAAAAAAGTGCCTGCTATATCTGAAGTAAATAATCAGATTATGAAACAAATGACTATAGAGCAATGCCTATTAGAATTAGATAAAAGTAATGAAGTTGAGAGATTTTTCAAGAAATGGGAAATATTTATATATTCACAGTCACCGGATATGCAAAAGAAAATTATCTATCCACTCAGATCTACAGAGTATGTAATGAATGCCATACTTAGAAATGAGCTACCCTTGGTATACTGAGCTGGGAATAAGAGAAGGCTGAGGACACTATACCATACTCATATTCCTTTTTTCTCTTTTTTGGTTTTTTTTTTTTTTTATTCTTATTCTTTTCCCCCTCACCCTGTTTTGCTTGGGTGTCTGTCTTTATACCATATAATAAAAGGTTGTTCATGTAGGGAGGAACTAACTGTTTTGGTGTTACTAAGGGAGGTAGGGGATTTGAAGGATTGAGATTTTATTTAATTTCTGTGAGTAAGCCTGTGGTTAACTGGCTGGTATATAACACAGAAGGAAACTTCTTCTTTCTTTTTTTCTTGTTTTTTTTTTTTTTTTTTTTTTTCTTGTCCGAATGTAAAATGTATATCTACAACTTCCAAATATGTGAACTTGAGATGTCATATACCCCAATGTCCTTCTCCTTTGTTTCTTTTTTCTGTACCCCTCATGGATTTCCCTTTTCAATAAAAATATTATAAAAAAAAAAAAAAAAAAAGAGAGTTCAAATTTAACTCCTTTTTCTTTCCAACATATCTATAAAATCGGCTAATTTTAGAACATTTTTAGTCAAAGCTTGGGAGGAATTCACTGTAGAGAAACTGTCCCGTTGTTTTGGGAAACAGCCAAGCTATACTTAAAAACAGAGATCAATACTTATGTGGCTAGATTTAAAAAGAAACAGAATATAAAAGATAAAGAACTATCAAGTATATTAAGAGATATATATATTTCATATCAACGACATCCAAACAATGTAAATAGAGAAAATACAGCTGAAAAGTTGACCACATATAAATGATTAACCTATTAAACTGGAGATAGTTCACCTTCCAATAATTTCAATTACCTATCTATGTAAATCTAATGATATTTAACCAAATCAGTAATGGTCTCATATAACCGGAACATAATCTGAAAAGTTATTATTCTAAAAATGAAAACCATGATTTAAATTGGTCTTATTGACTAATGATTTAAATCAAATTCACCCTGATTTAAAGGAATACGGAAGTCAAAATTAAACTTCCATGATTCAGATAGAAGTAAAATTTGGATGTTTTACTCCTTTATCAAATTAACTCTCTCTTTGTATCCTTTGTTGAAGCTGAACTCCTTTCCATGAGAGCATATGTAAAAAGGCACACACTACATGTATAACATTGTTAGAAACATTGGCCTAGATTTGGAGTTCGGCGGTAGCCGTCAAAACCAGCGTTAGAGGCTCCTAACGCTGGTTTTGGCCGCCCACTGGTATTTGGAGTCAGTGATTAAAGGGTCTAACGCTCACTTTTCAGCCGCGACTTTTCCATACCGCAGATCCCCCTACGCCATTTGCGTAGCCTATCTTTTCAATGGGATCTTTCTAACACTGGTATTTAGAGTCGTTTCTGAAGTGAGCGTTAGAGCTCTAACGACAAAATTCCAGCCGCCTGAAAATAGCAGGAGTTAAGAGCTTTCTGGCTAACGCCGGTTCATAAAGCTCTTAACTACTGTACCCTAAAGTACACTAACACCCATAAACTACCTATGTACCCCTAAACCGAGGTCCCCCCACACCGCCGCCACTCGATTAAAATTTTTAACCCCTAATCTGCCGACCGCCACCTACGTTATACTTATGTACCCCTAATCTGCTGCCCCTAACCCCGCCGACCCCTGTATTACATTTATTAACCCCTAACTTGCCCCCCACAACGTCGCCGCCAGCTACTTAAAATAATTAACCCCTAATCTTCCGACCGCAAATCGCCGCCACCTACGTTATCCCTATGTACCCCTAATCTGCTGCCCTAACATCGCCGACCCCTATATTATATTTATTAACCCCTAATCTGCCCCCCTCAACGTCGCCGACACCTGCCTACACTTATTAACCCCTAATCTGCCGAGCGGACCTGAGCGCTACTATAATAAAGTTATTAACCCCTAATCCGCCTCACTAACCCTATCATAAATAGTATTAACCCCTAATCTGCCCTCCCTAACATCGCCGACACCTACCTTCAATTATTAACCCCTAATCTGCCGACCGGAGCTCACCGCTATTCTAATAAATGGATTAACCCCTAAAGCTAAGTCTAACCCTAACACTAACACCCCCCTAACTTAAATATAATTTTTATCTAACGAAATAAATTAACTCTTATTAAATAACTTATTCCTATTTAAAGCTAAATACTTACCTGTAAAATAAATCATAATATAGCTACAATATAAATTATAATTATATTATAGCTATTTTAGGATTAATATTTATTTTACAGGCAACTTTGTTATTATTTTAACCAGGTACAATAGCTATTAAATAGTTAAGAACTATTTAATAGTTACCTAGTTAAAATAATAACAAATTTACCTGTAAAATAAATCCTAACCTAAGTTATAATTAAACCTAACACTACCCTATCAATAAATTAATTAAACACAATTCCTACAAATAAATACAATTAAATAAACTAGCTAAAGTACAAAAAATAAAAAAGAACTAAGTTACAGAAAATAAAAAAATATTTACAAACATAAGAAAAATATTACAACAATTTTAAACTAATTACACCTACTCTAAGCCCCCTAATAAAATAACAAAGCCCCCCAAAATAAAAAATTCCCTACCCTATTCTAAATTAAAAAAGTTACAAGCTCTTTTACCTTACCAGCCCTGAACAGGGCCCTTTGCGGGGCATGCCCCAAGAATTTCAGCTCTTTTGCCTGTAAAAAAAAACATACAATACCCCCCCCCCAACATTACAACCCACCACCCACATACCCCTAATCTAACCCAAACCCCCCTTAAATAAACCTAACACTAAGCCCGTGAAGATCTTCCTACCTTGTCTTCACCATCCAGGTATCACCGATCCGTCCTGGCTCCAAGATCTTCATCCAACCCAAGCTGGGGTTGGCGATCCATAATCCGGTCCAGAAGAGGCTCCAAAGTCTTCCTCCTATCCGGCAAGAAGAGGACATCCGGACCGGCAAACATCTTCTCCAAGCGGCATCTTCGATCTTCTTCCATCCGGAGCGAAGCGGCAGGATCCTGAAGACCTCCAGCGCGGAACATCCATCCGGACCGACGACTGAACGACGAATGACTGTTCCTTTAAGGGACGTCATCCAAGATGGCGTCCCTCGAATTCCGATTGGCTGATAGGATTCTATCAGCCAATCGGAATTAAGGTAGGAATTTTCTGATTGGCTGATGGAATCAGCCAATCAGAATCAAGTTCAATCCGATTGGCTGATCCAATCAGCCAATCAGATTGAGCTCGCATTCTATTGGCTGTTCCGATCAGCCAATAGAATGCGAGCTCAATCTGATTGGCTGATTGGATCGGCCAATCGGATTGAACTTGATTCTGATTGGCTGATTCCATCAGCCAATCAGAAAATTCCTACCTTAATTCCGATTGGCTGATAGAATCCTATCAGCCAATCGGAATTCGAGGGACGCCATCTTGGATGACGCGCTGGAGGATGTTCCGCGCTGGAGGTCTTCAGGATCCTGCCGCTTCGCTCCGGATGGAAGAAGATCGAAGATGCCGCTTGGAGAAGATGTTTGCCGGTCCGGATGTCCTCTTCTTGCCGGATAGGAGGAAGACTTTGGAGCCTCTTCTGGACCGGATTATGGATCGCCAACCCCCGCTTGGGTTGGATGAAGATCTTGGAGCCAGGACGGATCGGTGATACCTGGATGGTGAAGACAAGGTAGGAAGATCTTCAGGGGCTTAGTGTTAGGTTTATTTAAGGGGGGTTTGGGTTAGATTAGGGGTATGTGGGTGGTGGGTTGTAATGTTGGGGGGGGGGGGGTATTGTATGTTTTTTTTTACAGGCAAAAGAGCTGAAATTCTTGGGGCATGCCCCGCAAAGGGCCCTGTTCAGGGCTGGTAAGGTAAAAGAGCTTGTAACTTTTTTAATTTAGAATAGGGTAGGGAATTTTTTATTTTGGGGGGCTTTGTTATTTTATTAGGGGGCTTAGAGTAGGTGTAATTAGTTTAAAATTGTTGTAATATTTTTCTTATGTTTGTAAATATTTTTTTATTTTCTGTAACTTAGTTCTTTTTTATTTTTTGTACTTTAGCTAGTTTATTTAATTGTATTTATTTGTAGGAATTGTGTTTAATTAATTTATTGATAGTGTAGTGTTAGGTTAATTGTAGGTAATTGTAGGTAGTTTATTTAATTATTTTATTGATAGGGTAGTGTTAGGTTTAATTATAACTTAGGTTAGGATTTATTTTACAGGTAAATTTGTTATTATTTTAACTAGGTAACTATTAAATAGTTCTTAACTATTTAATAGCTATTGTACCTGGTTAAAATAATTACAAAGTTGCCTGTAAAATAAATATTAATCCTAAAATAGCTATAATATAATTATTATTTATATTGTAGCTATATTAGGATTTATTTTACAGGTAAGTATTTAGCTTTAAATAGGAATAAGTTATTTAATAAGAGTTAATTTATTTCGTTAGATAAAAATTATATTTAACTTAGGGGGGTGTTAGTGTTAGGGTTAGACTTAGCTTTAGGGGTTAATCCATTTATTAGAATAGCGGTGAGCTCTGGTCGGCAGATTAGGGGTTAATAATTGAAGTTAGGTGTCGGCGATGTTAGGGAGGGCAGATTAGGGGTTAATACTATTTATGATAGGGTTAGTGAGGCGGATTAGGGGTTAATAACTTTATTATAGTAGCGCTCAGGTCCGCTCGGCAGATTAGGGGTTAATAAGTGTAGGCAGGTGTCGGCGACGTTGTGGGGGGCAGATTAGGGGGTAATAAATATAATATAGGGGTCGGCGATGTTAGGGGTAGCAGATTAGGGGTACATAGGGATAACGTAGGTGGCGGCGGTTTACGGAGCGGCAGATTAGGGTTTTAAAAAAATATGCAGGGGTCAGCGATAGCGGGGGCGGCAGATTAGGGGTTAATAAATATAATATAGGGGTCGGCGGTGTTAGGGGCAGCAGATTAGGGGTACATAGGGATAACGTAGGTAGCGGCGGTGTACGGAGCGGCAGATTAGGGGTTAATAATAATATGCAGGGGTCAGCGATAGCGGGGGCGGCAGATTAGAGGTTAATAAGTGTAAGGCTAGGGGTGTTTAGACTCGGGGTACATGTTAGAGTGTTAGGTGCAGACGTAGGAAGTGTTTCCCCATAGCAAACAATGGGGCTGCGTTAGGAGCTGAACGCTGCTTTTTTGCAGGTGTTAGGTTTTTTTTCAGCTCAAACAGCCCCATTGTTTCCTATGGGGGAATCGTGCACGAGCACGTTTTTGAGGCCGGCCGCGTCCGTAAGCAACTCTGGTATCGAGAGTTGCTTTTGCGGTAAAAATGCTCTACGCTCCTTTTTTGGAGCCTAACGCAGCATTTGTTTGAACTCTCGATACCAGAGTTAATTTTATGGTGCGGCCAGAAAAAAGCCTGCGGAGCGTTAACAGCCCTTTTACCGCCGAACTCCAAATCTAGGCCATTGACTCTAAACTTTCAGGCATTCGAACTTGATCAAAAAAATGGGATCATCCATTACTTTTGTTTTTAATAATCAAAATGATCACAATCTTAACACAGCTGAGCTTGGTTAATCTCATGATATTTGATCCTTGTTTCCCCACAATGGCACCGTTTATGATCAATAATGGCTGAAAATCACCAAAAACTGAATGAATACATAAAAAAATACAAGTTTTTAACAAACATCCAAATACAAAATGGACGATTCGTACTCTTTTAAAATTACATCATATCCGTAAGGATTTCACAGCCAATCACAAACATTGACAACATGATCAGCATGCATCATTGTTGTACACTATAAAAGCAACTTCTCGTTTTTCAGACATGCACCAGTTCACATAGGAGAGAGGTGCGAGAGTAGGGAAAGTGTGTTTTTACATTTAATTGATGGTGCTGATGTATTTAGTATTGTTTAATATTTGGCACAATTCAATCATCATTAAATAGGGCCGTTGCTATTGTTGGAAGGGGCAGCATTATCTTGTTTGTGAGTCTGAGCATGAGCAGATTGGTAGCAGATAGTATGATTGTTTATCCGATGTGTTTTATCAGCCGGTCTCTGGGTGTTGAGCATTTATCAAGTGCCTTTGGCTGTTGAATTCTATGTGTCCATTTCATTGTTGATATTTAGTCAATAACTTGTGATTTAGTGGATTATGATTGAGAAGTTGATGCTGTCCTTACATCAAATGGTTGACTTTTGGTATATCTGATACAATATTTTTCCAATACAGAAACTGTGTTAGCGTTTGCACTGTGATGAATATCCAATATCAAAAAAGGCATATTTGGAGCAAAAAACAAAACCCAACAGACTGGAATTGACCCCAAACACTGCTGCCTTACAGTCTTTAAGACTTACACAGAGCCTACCTAATTATTCCCTCATGGAAAGGAGCAATATTTCAATAAAGAATATCAAGAGAAGGTATATTTAATAATACTGACCCAATCAGAAGCGTTAGTCGCATGACTCAGATGTGGAACTAACACTGCCGATTGGCTAAGTGGCCTTGTCCACTTGGGATAAGCAGTGCTCTGAGAGTCCCGAGCTGTGTATATATATATATATATATATATATATATATATATATATATATATATATATATATATATATATTATATTGGCCCTTTAATGACTAAAAAAGTAGAAAATTAAAAAAGGAAAGAAACAAAACTAAATATTAAAGATAATGTTAAAGTTTCTTTTAACCCACAATGGAAAAAAAATGTAAGGAGGGGGAGATTGTAAGGTCTTATCTTTGCACCCATTGGCTGGCTTTAACCCCTTAATGACCGAGGACGTACGCCATACGTCCTCAGAAAAAATACAGTTAACGCCTGAGGACGTATGGCGTACGTCCTCGGTTTGGAAAGCAGCTGGAAGCGATCCTCATCGCTTCCAGCTGCTTTCCGGTTATTGCAGGATGCCTCAATATCGAGGCATCCTGCAATAACAATTTGTACCCCTCCGGTGCAGAGAGAGCCACTCTGTGGCCCTCTCTACACCGGACATCGATGGGCCGCATTCGTTGGTGGGTGGGAGCTGCAGTGGGAGGCGGGTGGGCGGCCATTGATGGATTCTGAGACACAGGGGGGGGGCGGGATAGGGGGCGGGACAGTCAGGGACGCACACAGACACGCGCGCGTGGGCGGCGGGCGGGCGCGTGCACAGAGAGGGAGCGGGTGGGAACCGCTTACACTACAGAAATGATCCTGTATAAGTGGGAGGAAGAGGGGGAATAAATACCCCAAAAAAGTAATCTAAGGGATCTGGGAGGGGGTAGGGGTGGCGGTTGGTCGTGGGGAAACTACATTACAGAAAAAAAATAAAATAAAAAAGAGAAAAAATATTGTAAACTGGGTACTGGCAGACAGCTGGTAGAGGGGGAGGTTAGAGAGCTGTTGGGGGGGGCAGGGAGGTTGGGGGCTAAGGGGGTGATCCTACACAGCAGCATATGTAAATATGCACAGGGAAAAAAAAGAAAGAAAAAAGGATGCCTCTTACTTTAGTACTGGCAGAATTTCTGCCAGTACTTAAGATGGCGGGGACAATTGTGGGGTGGGGGAGGTAAGAGAGCTGTTTGGGAGGGATCAGGGGGGGTGATGTGTCAGGTGGGAGCCTGATCTCTACACTAAAGCTAAAATTAACCCTACAAGCTACCTAATTAACCCCTTCACTGCTAGCCATAATACACGTGTGATTTAGCGGCCTTCTAAATACCAAAAAGCAATGCCAAAACCATGTATGTCTGCTATTTCTGAACAAAGGGGATCCCAGAGAAGCATTTACAACCATTTGTGCCATAATTACACAAGCTGTTTGTAAATGATTTCAGTGAGAAACCTAAAATTTGGAAAAATTTTAAGTTTTTTTTTATTTTATCGCATTTGGCGGTGAAATGGTGGTATGAAATATACCAAAATGGGCCTAGATCAATACTTTGGGTTGTCTACTACACTACACTAAAGCTAAAATTACCCCAAAAAGCTCCCTACATGCTCCCTAATTAACCCCTTCACTGCTGGGCATAATACATGTGTGGTGCGCAATGGCATTTAGCGGCCTTCTAATTACTAAAAAGCAACGCCAAAGCCATATATGTCTGCTATTTCTGAACAAAGGGGATCCCAGAGAAAAATTTACAACCATTTATGCCATAATTGCACAAGCTGTTTGTAAATAATTTCAGTGAGAAACCTAAAGGTTGTAAAAAAAAAAATGTGAAAAAGTGAATGATTTTTTTTTATTTGATCACATTTGGCGGTGAAATGGTGGCATGAAATATACCAAAATTGGCCTAGATCAATACTTTGGGATGTCTTCTAAAAAAAAATATATACATGTCATGGGATATTCAGGGATTCCTGAAAGATATCAGTGTTCCAATGTAACTAGCGCTAATTTTAAAAAAAAATGTGGTTTGGAAATAGCAAAGTGCTTCTTGTATTTATTGCCTTATAACTTGCAAAAAAAGGAAAGAACATGTAAACATTGGGTATTTCTAAACTCAGGACAAAATTTAGAAACTATTTAGCATGGTTGTTTTTTGGTGGTGTAGATATGTAACAGATTTTGGGGGTCAAAGTTAGAAAAAGTGTGTTTTTTTTTCATTTTTTCCTTATATTTTATAATTTTTTATAGTAAATTATAAGATATGATGAAAATAATGGTATCTTTAGAAAGTCCATTTAATGGCGAGAAAAACGATATATAATATGTGTGGGTACAGTAAACGAGTAAGAGGAAAATTACAGCTAAACACAAACACCTAAAAAATGTAAAAATAGCCTTGGTCCCAAACGGACAGAAAATGGAAAAGTGCTGTGGTCATTAAGGGGTTAAGGGATAATTTCTGCAAATTGTGTCACAAGTTTTGGTAATAGTAATTCTTGAATGGTCTTTTTATTATGCATTTGCTGATACTGCAATTACAAATTCTCACCTGCAGCTTTTCCAAAAATAATTTCTATTTCCTAAGCTTTGGGGCTTTATAAGCAATCTTGCCAATCCCCAGTCTTTTCTTTTCTTTTTTTTTTTTTTAAGTTCAATATAGGCGAATAAAGCCAATCAGATACTGTACTTGCTGTCCTATAGGCCAGGGCTTGACAAACCCAGGAGCAAGGGAGCCACGGGCTTCTATAATTCTACCCTTGGCTCCTAACTTTTTGGGTTGTTCTCCATATTTCTATATACAAATAGCACTGACTAGCTCCTAAATATGCTTACTGGCTCTTAATTGTTACAATTTGTCAAGAACTGCCTATAGGCTGTAACTAGAGTGCACTCATACTGCCCCACATTGCAACCTGTGGGCCTTGTCTTTGAGACAATTAGTAATAGTAATTAAAAGGGACATGAAACCCAATATTTTTTTCCATGATTCAGATAGAGCATACATTTGTAAACAACTTTCCAATTTACTTCTATTATCAATTTGGCTTAATTCTCTTGGTTTTCAATATTCTGTGTTACAACATAAACTTTGAATTGCAGAAGGTATTTATTTTATTGTAAACGTCTCTTACCTTCTCTGCTTTTCTTTTACTCTGTAATTATTGTACATTTATTTTGTTGATATACATGTACACATACAATATTTGTTTCCATTTGATATGGACTTTTAAAAACTGTGTTTCATTAACTTTTCTTGCAGTTGTATTGGATTTATTAAAATAGTATGCCCAATAAGGTTTTGTTAACCATATATGGTCAATTTAATTTAATTGTCAGTTTACAAAGCAGTGACTTAGTTTCCTCCTTGCTCCAAAACTCTTCCTGCCAGACATTTCCTGTTCTGCTTTGAGACCTATGCAAATGTTAACATAAGACAAAATATTTAGATTGCCATTAGCCAGGGGTACTACTGACTCCATGATGCTTGGTGTTGATGCAGTGGTTGCTATCTCTATTTTATTTTTCTATATCATAAACAATAATAGTAAGTGCAAGAATGAGTCTGTTAGAGCCATATTTACAACCTTTTCACAGCACAGTTTCACTTATCTTGTGCATTGGCAATTGTAAAAGACTGTATAAATCTTGTTTGCCAATACGGACATGTAGATGCTGTTTATATTTATTTTATTTAATAAACATTAAACTCTGAATGTATTCTCCCTTAACAAGTTTAATTATGCAGGTATTAGTTCAGAATAGCAAACATATCTGATCAGCAAACAGAAGTGACGTTCCGTCAGCTATCTGATAAGAAATTACGCACCGCGCATGCGCTCCTCAGCGTAGTCACATTCCAATGCCTGAACGTCACAACCCATCAGATTCTTGGACAATATTCAAAGCGCCTTTGTAAATAAATGTCAAATAAGCACTAAATTTCTTCAATGATGCAAACAATAGTAGCAGTATGTGTAACAAGTGAATCCCATTACATGCACAAGGAACTTTGAAAAAGCTACCAGCGAAACGCATAAGTTGGCGTTCAACCGGAGGGGTCTGACGTTGCTAATATGAACTGTGACTTTGTTCTGATATTTTAACTATTTGACTTTGAATCCTATTGAGGCTCCTCATGTGCATGTAATACAATGTATTTGTTCCACATACCGCTACTATTGTTAGCTTCATTGAAGAAATGTATTTATTCTCAAAGCTCAGGACTTGAGTTAGTGGAGGACTGTGGTCTATGTGGATTAAAAAATTTTTGTAAACGTTAAATAACATTGCTAATATTTTTGGTGCTAATAGTGTATAGTAAGCCAATGAGGGTTTGTGATGGGACACATGCGCAATAAAGGGGTAAAATCTGATGGGTACAAGTGTCCAACAATGTTATGGCTATGTGATTATTGTGCGCAGCCGCGTACGCATGCGCTTTGAATACTGTCCAAGAATCTGATGGGTTGTGACATTCAGGTATTGGAATGTGACTACGCTGAGGAGCGCATGCGCGGTGCGTATTATTTTTTAGACAGCTGATGGAACGTCACTTCAGTTTGCTGATCTGATATGTTTGCTATTCTGACAGAACACCGTCAGAGTCTGGAATGCATGCTTCTAGATCCAGGATACTGACCCTGCTAAATTGTACAGATTGATTGCTTAATCGGTGCAGATGGAGATAATATAAACATTCTCAATGTGCTTTTTAAGGGATGTGTACCTGGACTGCAAAACAGTGCTTTTAAAATCTTTATCTTGTATGCACATATTTTGCTATGCAGTTGTTAAAAGGTCATTAAACCCAAAGAGGCCCATTTATCAAGCTCCATATTGAGCTTGAGGGCCCGTGTTTTTGGCAAGTCTTCAGACTCGGCAGAAACAGCAGTTATGAAGCAGCAGTCTAAAGACCGCTGCTCCATAACCCTGTCCGCCTGCTCTGAGCAGGCGAACAGGAATCGCCACAATTCAACCCGATCGAGTACGATCGGGTTTATTGACACCTCCCTGCTGGCAGCCCATTGGCCGTGAGTCTGCAGGGGCCGGCGTTGCACCAGCAGCTCTTGTGAGCTGCTGGTGCAATGCTTAATACGGAGAGCGTATTGCTCTCCGCATTCAGCGAGGTCTTGCGGACCTGATCTGCACTGTCGGATGAGGTCCGCAAGACCTTTGATACATAGGCCTCATTATCTCTAGTTCATGATTCAAATAGAGCATACAATTTTAAACAACTTCCCAATGTACTTCCTTATTTTTCCACTGCCCCCAGAGTGGTTGGAGTGGATCCTGCAGCTCTCTGACCCTGCAAAACTGTACACATCAATTGTTGGGAAAGGGACACTAAATCCAATTTTTCTTTTATAAATACAAGAAGAGACAGATGCGCCACATGGCCCAATATTGTTCGATCCAAAATGAATAAATGAATATATAAGGAATAGACTCACATTTGAGAGAGCACCTCAATCAGTGCTATAGAGACAGAATCGTATCAATTCAATAATGAATAGTTGCTGTTTAGAGGGCATATAAATACCAGTCTCTAAAAAGGATTGAATAGCTATCAGACCCTTATCGTGGGGGATACTGGAATACAGTGAGCTGACATCGCTCGTTATCCACCAAAGATTAGGGTCAGTTTTCGTGATTTTCAAATTTGTCAGTTTATTGAGTAAATCAGTAGAATCTTTTATGAAAGAAGGTAGGGCAACCACATGTTTCTGTAAAAATGAATCTACGTAGGCAGACAGATGATCAGTCAGACTGTCGATACCAGCCACTATAGGCCTACCGGGAGGGTTAGATGTATCCTTGTGTATCTTCGGAAGGTGATAATAAAAGGCTACACTAGGGTTTTTAGGAAATAAATAGTCCTTTTCTTTTTTAGTGAGAATACCTTCTTCAAATCCTTCCATAAGAAGGGAGAACAGTTGTTTGGAGAATATGGGGGTGGGATCTTTAGTTAGGACCCTATAGTGGCTGGCATCATTCAGAATTCTGTCTGCCTCCGTAATATAGTCTTGAATATTTTGGATCACGATACCCCCACCCTTGTCCGCTTGGCGGATTACTAGATCTTTATTAGTGCTCAGTGAATTCAAGGCATGGCGTTCCCCAGGACTTAGGTTGTTCTTATATTTATGTTTCTTGGGTAATCTTTCAAGATCTTTTAAGACCATTGACTGGTATATACTTATATGTGAGTTTTTTGTCCTAGGGGGATTAAAATTGGATCTTGGTTTGAAATCTGTGTGGATATATTTCTCAGTTAATTGTTCTAAAAGAGTATCAGGTTCATATACAATGACGCCTTCATTAAGGCGTTCGTTCATAGTATCTACAATAATGGGCCTATTGACACTGTTTTTCAGTTGTTTCTCCGCAAAATATTTTTGAAGGGACAACTCCTGGGTATGTTGATATATATTTGTTGATAGCCTAGTTTTATGGTATACAATGTGCGTTATATTGTTTCAATGCCACAACCTGAGATGTATTATGCACTGACTATGAAATGGAAGTTAATGTGGTTTATTTATTTGTATATCCCTTTCGATTTATTGTGTTTTTTATATAGTTTGATTCTACTAACTATCAAATGTAGACACAAATGAGATGTGTATTGCACAAACTATGATAAGGAGTTGTTTACAAATAATGCTGTTTATATATTATGCTGTTTATATTCTTGTATATTTTATATTAATTGTGAGTTTTATATGGATTGTTTTTATTTATTATCAAATGCAGATACAAATGAGATGTTTACTTATTTATTTTAACATATGTTTGATGACCCTATCTTGTTATTAACATTCTCATTGGCCAACTGGTCATTTCTGTTCTCCCAGCCCCTCCCATCACCTTGTCCGTCCATTTGTTTGTGATTAATTTAGGGTATATATATGTAGCAAGTGCTCTAATAACATTGTATGTAGCCTGATGAAACAGCCTTGAGCTGAAAAACGCGTTGCCTGTGTTTTTAACCTTTTAAATAAAACTTTTATTTTGGAACACTTGCTACCATCTTTTCTGTGAGTTGTCCCTTGTGCTAAGGGATTCTGTTTTGGCTGACTGCTGGATCCACCCTGTCCCGAGTGCCTCTGACTAAGTCTGGTGGGTGACTGAATTGACCCCATCCTGCTCCTATAGCATCAAGGGAGATGCTACAACTATTGTGAGTACCTCTCTTATCATTTGGTTCTGTATCACCATTGTTCCTGCTGTACTAGGCCATGTGGGCACCTGTGTCTCTCTTATCGCTTTGAATACAGATACTACATCTTTGCGGGAGTTTGGTCTGCTGGGTGACTGTAATAGATCCCAGTCTGTCTCTATAGCACTGATTTAGGTGCTCTCTCAAATGTGAGTCTATTCCTTATATATTCATTTATTCATTTTGGATCAAACAATATTGGGCCATGTGGCGCATCTGTCTCTTCTTGTATTTGTAGATTGCTGCTTTTGGATCCCAGCCTGGATCTCCAGAGTTTGCTGCCTCATCCCCTTATCAGAGACTTTATCATAACATATTTTCTCTTATAGTGTATTACAATGGTAATGGATCTTTATTGACAATTGTACTATTAACTTCATTACTCTCTGCAACGGCACATTTCTGTGATATTCCACATATATCACATCTGGGTTAGACCTATAATAATATTATTATTGAACAACTAATATACTCATTGCCAATTTTCCACCCTTTTTTGGACTCTCTATATCATTAATTAGGGCGCCCCCTCCCTTTCTGATTTTTTTCTTTTATGATTCAGATAGAGAATGCAATTTTAAACAACTTTCTAAATTATCATGCTATCTTGACTTGGAAAAGCAGTAGTGTAAGCTTTAGAGCCGGCCCAATTTTTGTTCAGCACCTGGGTAGCATATGCTGATTGGTGGCTAAATGTAGCAAACCAGTCAGCAAGCGCTACCCAGGTGCTGAACTAAAAATGGGCCGGCTTCTAACCTTACATTACTGCTTTTCAAATCAAGATAACATGATAACAAAGAAAAATTGATCATAGGAATAAATTAGAAAGTTGTTTAAAATTGCATGCTCTATATAAATAGTGAAAGAAAAAAAATTGGATTTAGCATCCCTTTAAGAACATAGTCTAAAGTCTTAGCCCTAATTTCAGACAGACATTTATTTAGCAAGAAAGGAGATCAGTTTAAGTAAGAATCATTTTTGTCATGAACAGCTTTTTTTGTTTTGTATCTGATCATTTTTAAGATCTATTATAGCAAACATCCTCAGCATACAATAATTCTAGAAATAGAAGAGGAAGGAGATGAAGAGAACTCTGACATCATCTTAATGTGATCACATAAACATTCTGACAGTCCTGTGGGTGTAGGAATATAGTTACAGTACTATCTTACTGAAGAAAAGCTGTAAACCATTTCACAGTTTCAGACCATTTTTCAGAACATACTACCCTTACATAGGTCATAAAATGCTGAAAAATGTATACTGAAATTATATAAAGCTAGAGAAAAATTCTAAATTAAAAAAACAAACATTTTTTATTATGAGAGTTGGTTCAATTCTGATAAAAATGTACTGTTCTAGTACACACCCCAGGTATTCTCTTAAACAGACTCTTCATCTTGCATGGAATAACTAGACATAAACACTGAAATTAGGCATAACAAAGTCTACAGATTCTTAAACAGCTTCTTTTTCAGAGACACTTTTTTTTCAATGTGTCTAATCTATGGAAGAATCAGGATGGCTCTGAAAATAATCATGTGGCTACAAAAAAAAAAAGACTGTAACGGGATGCTAGTTGGCAAACAAGGGTGAATAGGAAGCAGGGGGGTTGGGAAGTTTAACAGATCAATCTTTTCTGTATCCTGCAAAGGATTTGGTTTCTTCCTATAGAACAACTCCACAGGCTGCCACTTTCCCATAACAAAAATGGCACTTTCATTAGCACCCAGTGAGCAGTTAATCTGAGTAGATGGTCAAAGGGCACAGTTCAGGAAATGCTAACTAGAGAACAAGTATAACGTTTAGTTTTTACACCATGTACACATCTAAAATGATAACCACAAGCAAATGTGAAATGTAATTTGCTGTACACACCAACATCTTACAAACCACAAACCATTCAAAGATAGAAATATATCACTAAAATTAGCAGAAAACTGATCAGCTATGGTAACTGGCTGCACAGGAAAATGAATGCATTTGGCAACTTTCTAACTGAAATAAAATAAGTGTTTTTTCTCTACAGAGCAATAGAGCAGACTGAAGAAATTGCTATATCTATCAAATATACAGTATCTACATACACACACTAATCTAACTGATTCACTATTCAAAGTTCCCGGAGTGCCACAGTTCACAACAAACTACATGTCAAGAGATATAAGAAAGATCTTGCATTCATTTAGCCATCCCGAAACACAGATAATTATAGATAATGATGGCAAATAACCAAATGACCCTGTGGCTGGACTGTTAGCCGACGGACATTTGGCCAATGGATAATAGTCCAACACACAAGTGGCTGTCAGATAGCAGTCCGGCCACGAGATAGGTAGATAGATAGATAAATAGATGCAATAGATAGATATATTTGATAGATAGATCGATTCAATAGATAGATAGATAAATTAGATAGATAATTTCAAAGACAGAGAATTACAAGACGTGAGGGCTGGGACCCATGGTTAGGTTCCCAGAGGCGGTAGCGGCGCCCAAGGCTCTGATTAGAACAGAGCACTCCGGAGCGTATCTGCCCTCGGCCGAACTCGGAACATGCTTCGGCATTCTGTCTGTCGGCCAAATGTCCGTCGGCATTTTGTCAGAGCACCAATGACTCATCAAAACTGCCCATTTAATTCTAAAATGTAAGCTTCAGTGGGACAGTCTACTCCAAAATATGTATTGTTTAAAAAGATGGATAATCCCTTTATTACCCATTCCCCAGTTTTGCACAACAAACATGGTTATATTAATATACTTTTTCCCTTAGATTACCTTGCATCTAAGCCTCTGCAGACAGATAATTTTCTCAGGGCTATTTATTATTTATTGAATTGCATTTTAGCCAATTAGTACTGTGTCCTGCACACCTCCACTGGAGTGAGCACAATGTTATTTTTATGACGCACATGAATTAGAAGTCTGTAGTGCCTTAGAAACAGGTAGAAATTTAGAGGTTTAAATGTTATAAAGTACAGTATATTACTATAACAATGATAGATGTGTAAAACTGGGGAATGGGTAGTAAAGGCGTTATCTATCTTTTTAAACAATAACAATTTTGGTGTAGACTGTCCCTTTAGTTTTAGGATAGCCTTAAGCGTATCTCAGGTATCCTTTAATTATCTTAGTCTTCCATTGATTTTCACCAATATGCTTTATGTTAAATAGAGTCACTTATGTTACAAAATAATGTTCAGCAAAATAAGATCTCCATGCCAGTGATTTTTTGAGAATCAGGCCCTTTGTCTTTTCCACCTCTGTGGGACATTTATTCCATGAACCCATAAAACCCTTTCCGTTAAAAAGTGCTTTTACTTATGTTGCCTACTACCTTCCAACATGAAATCATTAACCCTTATTCTGGTGTTGCTCTTTTTGTGAAAACTTTTCTGAGTAAGGAACCACACAGCTGCCAATATAACATATATTTAATAGAATTAATATTTTCTTAATAATTAAATTGTAATTATAATAATAAATTTGACTTGTGCATGCACTTTGTTGGCTATATAAAAAAATCACTACAATAAGAAAAGTCTTCCAAACTGCTTTTTTTTTTCTTCCTTATAGTGTGGACTATACCACATCTTGCTCTTCTTGGCAATCATTTATTGATTATAGTATTCTCTATTTAGTGTCTACCCAAAAAGTTAGCCAAAGAGTGAAATATAGAACATATTTATATGAGTCTGTTACTGTCTGATAAGAGATAAGCTGATTTATAGTTTGGCTAGACAGCTAGAGGATAGATGGACACTTTAGCATTTTATATGTGAATTGAATAATAATGATTTAAAAAGGTAGCAATATGGACTAATAAAGCAAGGCTCATCAATTTCATTAATAAAAAAAATAAGACAAGTAATTAGTTTGTGGTATGTAATTTTATGCCAGGGAGTTGTCTAACATATTTACAGCATTCTGTTAAGTTGTCCACCCTGTGACAGAATAAACACACCCACACAAGTTTATAAGTATGTGGTCACACATAATTCTAGCAGTCAACAGTTTGGTGTAAGTTTACACCACTACTAAGCTGAGGGAGTAAAAAAAGTGTTATAAGGGGACACTAAACCTACATTTTTTTCTTTCATGATTCAGATAGGGAATGCAATTTTAAGCAACTTTCTAATTTACTCCTATAATCAATTTGTCTTAGTTCTCTTGCTATCTTTATTTGAAAAAGCAGGAATGTAATCTTAAGAGCCGGCACATTTTTGGTTCAGCAACTGGGTAGCGCTTGTTGATTGGTTAGCTAAATGTAGCCACCAATCAGCAAGCGCTATCCAGGGTTCTGAACCAAAAATGTGCCGGCTCTTAAGATTACATTCCTGCTTTTTCAAACCAAAATTCATTAAAATTATGGGGGGGGAGATAAAAAACTGAAATTAAAATCCTCCATGTCTCAAAATTAAATCAATGTAAATATTTGCATAGGAAATTAGTACATCTAAGCAAGTATCCCCGCTTGCCCCCAGAAATTCTTAATATGCAATGTTTCCAATGCTCAAGAGAATTGTGGGTAAGATATGCAAATTAGGTATGCAAATTCTCAGTTTTTTTGCTTCAAAATACTGTTTTAACACAGCGATCCTTTTAAACAGGAATATGACAGCAAACCAGAAATCACTCACTATACAAGCCTGTTTCGTTCTTTTTAGAACTCATCAGTAGGAGATAGATTTCTGATTGCTGCATTGGAAAAGCTATTTTCATGGTTAAACCAAAATTCTTTTTTTTTCAAATAAAGATAGCAAGAGAACTAAGAAAAATTGATAATAGGAGTAAATTAGAAAGTTGTTTAAAATTGCATGCTCTACCTGAATCATGAAACAAAAAAAATGTGGGTTTAGTACCTGTATTCCTTTAAATTGTGTATTGTTCTTAATGTATTACATTTAGTTAAAAGGATGGTAAAATTATTAATTATGTAATTTTACTATATTTAATTGTATACATGATATACTTAGTGATATAATTATGTTATAGACACCTTGATAAACACGGGCAGCACAAAAGGACCAACCTCTTAAGAATTAAAGGCCCTGTCATCACAATACTCTTTGGACAGACATGAGCTTAGTATACTTTTGTAGATACATCAGACAACACTGCATCATTCACAAAAGGCATAGCAAGATTGATAGTAACAATGTTGTTAATTGTATTTGAAGGCATAGACTAAGCCTATAGTGATGACAGGGCTCTAAAACCTCATTATACCCGTGCCTGAGGGTAAAGAGTGTAAAATATAGTTACCAGCCCTGTTTTCAATAGCTTGTTGCCCACACTGTATTCCCCCATTGGTTGTGATTAGCAAATTCATGTTCTAACATTTCTAAAAGCTACAATTAAATTAGAAAGCCATCCTCTCCACTTACCTTATACACCTTGCCAAAGGCTCCATCCCCAAGTTCTCCAATGATCTGCCAATACTCCTCTGGGTTCTGATCCCTTTTGACGTGCTCATATTGCTTCTTCTTCTTTTCTCCCCCGAGCTTGAATATCTTCTTAAAGTTAAGAAATGACAGTGACATTTCGTCTGTGAGACTGGTGAACCCAGAGGTCCACAGTAACGTAGAAAAGATGCTCCTCACCGGGGTCCTGTGTGCATTCCGGCCGTATGATTACAGGGAGCAGGCAAGATGATGCCAGCTGCTAGATCCAGACCAACACCCACTATGGGCCTAGGCTGGCAGGGGAGGTACCGCTGTCATATGGCATCAGCAGCCCGTCCCTCTGGATAACACCTGCCCACGGTATATCTAAGCCACCCCCTCTGTATACCAAAGTCACAAGAAATCACTTGTAAGGCCCAACCCATAAAACAGGCCCTGCCCCTAAACCCGGCCTGTTCCACAGGAAGAACCGTTCAGTACCCAGCCCAGAATCCCTTGCTTGATGAAAACCCAGAAAGTTACTGAGGTAGACAGAGCGAAAACAGCAGCAGGTAGGCCGGATATAGAGCCGCTACCCGGGTTGTCACTGGGAGGATGACAGTAATCCTCGCTGCTTCCTCTTCCTAGGGTTGCGCGTTTCCGTGATACACATTTTGCTGGAGCGCGCATACGTTTCCCTAGTAACAGCGCTTTTTTACAATATCTTTATTAACAATATTACAAAACTATACAATATTAAAATGATGCGACCTAATATTAACAATGTAATAAAACGTTTCTAACTACTACTACATTTACCAAGGACCACAAACAAACTCAGTTACTTCCATTTTTTTCTAAATTGTATGAACATAAGTTTAAGACCAGTTGGGGAGATACTGGAATGTACAGGATGTGGCAGCCCCAGATACAGGAGGTGGCCTCACTTGTAATACTAATTATGTTTTAAATGTAAGTAGCAGCACTATTTCCCCCCCCCCAAATTGACAGCATAGTGATAGTGTTATTGGTCTCTCAGCAGTGATGAACCAAATAGTTCTCTGTCCCAAGAGTTGGCGCGTTCTGAAATCAAATTAAACAATAAATATAATTTTAAATGTTTTATTAATCTATTCACATTTACAGATCAACTGAAGCTGTATATATAGGGATGGACAAGCTTTCAGTCATTATAACAAATTATTTTTATAAAAAGTAGGGTCATTTAAAAGACGTTATGATAATACGCTTCTCCAGAAAAGCTACAGCTGCTTTTTAAAGTAAATTTGTCATTTTTTTCCTTAATTATTTGAAAATGTTTGCTAGTATTGAAAATAAATAACAATTATCTGTTGGTTGTAAACAAATAACACAATAGTTGTAATTAAAGAGACATACGCTTACAAAAAGGAAATGTTCCAATGAGTAGAGTATTTTATTATTGCTCTTTTGCCTGCAAAGAGGTTAAACATTGTAGCAATGCACTGCTGGGAGCTATCTGAGCGTATCTGCTAAGCGAGTGACAAGAGCCAGAGCTACCAATCATCTTCCAGAAGTGCATCACTTCTATTGACACTACCTAGGTATGCTTTTAAACAAAGGATTCCAAGAGAATAAGAGGAGTAGTCTACTCCAGAATCTTTGTTGTTTAAAAAGATAGATAATCCCTTTATTACCCATTCCCCAGTTTTGCATAACCAACACAGTTATATTAATACACGTTTTACCTCTGTAACTACCTTGTATCTAAGCCTCTGCAAACTGTCCCCTTATGTCAGTTCTTTTGACAGACTTAATATTAGCCAATCAGTGCTGACTCCTAGGTAATGCCATGTGTGCATGAGCACAATGTTATCTGTGTGACACACATAAACTAATGCCCTCTAGCTGTGAAAACCTTTAAAATGCATTCAGATAAGAGGTGGCCTTCAAGGCCTTAGAAATCAGCATATGAGCCTACTTAGCTTTAGCTTTCAACTAAGAATACCAAGAGAACAAAGCAAATACATTGGAAAGTTGTTTAAAATTGCATGCCCTATCTAAATCATGAAAGTTTAGTTTTGACTAGATTGTCCCTTTTAAGTACATTTCATAATAGAAGTATCTGAAAATCACAAGCTCTGCTCTAGGGATCATGGGACAAGCATATTTTTTTTAACACAAAAGCAAGTGGTGTTTAATGTACCTATAACCACTGATATTATATTCACCTGTATATGCTGCCTATAACAGACTGTGCTTCTAGATTTATACAGAGCAGCGATAGCCATATCCAATTATCAAGTATCCATAACAGGCCAAATTTTAAAGGGACATCCTAATGAAAAAGTTCTCTAATTCATTATGGCATTTGGTTTTAACAATAGTTTCTTGCAAACTGTGTTTAATTTAATCAAATGAGTTTAACAGACGGTTAAATCCCACTCCAGACGCATTGCATTTCCAAAGCAGGACACAAGCCAATTAGAAGCAGCATATACATGTAGCCGTAAAACAAAGGTTATGTCCTGATCAGGCGAGCCAATGTGCTTTAGCTTTCCAAGCTGTGCACATTAGATATGTGTTTGACCAATTTGTGGGGTTAAACACAGTTTGCATTATGGCACTAGTGTTAAAAGCAAATTAGATCATTTTTATTAGAACATCATTTAAATATATAGTAGTGCTTTTTTATTTAACTAGAAGTATTTCAATTTCCATGAATTTGCAAAAATGCTTCTAGTAAGATTTATTGTTTTTTGTAATAACTTCTATGTGCAAGCAGCTGCAAACATGAGGGTAGGCAGAGTTCACATGCATCTCACACATTCTGCTGATTTCAAGATAGGGTGTGTGCACCTGCTCTTGTGTGCTTGTCAGTTTCACCTCTTAAGCGAGCAACTAGCGCTGCTGATTGGATCAGTGGTGGGTTCTGCTTCGGACCAGCAGTGCTCCACTGGTCACAAGCAGCACTTCTGTGTGTTTAACCCCTTTGTAGTGCAGGGACGATAGTCTTAAAATGACATGTTCTAACAAATTAGATCATGTCATTTTTTCACTATTATGGCTTTTCAAGTGTTACCACAAAAGCTGTGGTAATTCTTATTAGAACAGGGCCCACATAAAGCTCTCTAGTGAGGAGTGCAGCATATTGGGGCACAGGTCCCTACCAGTGAGGATCTGAAAATATGACTGCATATCCTGGGGGTATTGAGATCTCCTCTATTTATATTGCTTAAAGAGAAGGTATACACATATTTTGCATGTAATAGACACTACTATAAAGAAGAATATGCACAGATACTGATCTAAAGTTTAGCACTGTTGATGAGCTTAGGTTGGGACACCCAGTGAAAGGGGTTAGCACTCTCCCCCTACCCTCTTTACTGCACATGAAAAGATAGATCACACAAACTGGAACCTGTACACGTGTATACATCTGACACTTTAGGGCTTGGTTAAGAGTCTGAAAATCAGCACAATGTTGTTAAAAAATAAGCACAACTATACATTGTTACAAAAACACTACAAGATGGGCTATATAAATGGACCATCTATAAAACAATGCAATGCAAAGAAAAATATAGTGTACAATGTCCATTTAAAAAGTTAAAAAAAAGCATGGCTGCCAAGTTATTTATTAGGCTGCTTCTTAAATAAAAAAAAATAAAAAAAAGACAGAGAGAAATTGCCAGTAGGGTTTATTCTTATGTTCTAATTGCGGGTAAGGTGGGAACATATGTAATTGATACAGGTTAGGTCAGATTCCTAATGCTATTTATAGTATTTATAAAACAAGGTTTGGATACAATGTAAAAGATTATAAGAACACTCTTTAATCTATGCTATAACTATTGTTCTTTACCCTCATTTGTTCTCTAGAAAAAATCCCATCTCTTATGTCTGCTCCCATGGGCTGCTGGGTAAAAATAATTTATAAGCAAATACATTGTTTTTACAATTGTAGGCAACTGTATTACATTTCATGTAAATTCACAGAAAAAGAGAAACATTTTAAAAGTTTGGCCAGGTTTTTAATGGAACTGTAAAGTAAAGAAAAAATGTGATTCAGATAGAGCTTGCAATTATTATCTTATTTATTTTGTTCCTTTTGTATCTTTTTTTTTTTTAAAAGCACATCTAGGTAGGTGAAAGAGAAACAATGCAGCAATGGGTGCTATGCCTCTTGTCATTGGCTCGCCAGAAGTGTTCAACTAGCTCCCAGTAGTGCATTGCTGCTTCTTCACCATAGGATACCAAGAGAATGAAGCAAATGTGATACAATGGGGTCGATTTATCAAGCTGCGGCGGACAGGGGCACACATACATGCTCCTGTTCACTGCAGCTTGCCTCTGGCGGGCTGAATTCTGCTGCCGGAATTCAGCGTTGCACACAAGCGCTATTTTGTGCTCGCGTGCAATCCCGCTCCCTGTCCGAGGCATGCACGGGCAGGAGAGACCGGGGAGATTTAAATTCGCCACCTAAGAGGTGGCGAAAGGTTAGAGAAGCAGCGGTCTGATAACTGCTGCTTGTTAAATACGGACTGTAGGTTCTCTTGTGGGAACCTGCAGCCGCAGCGGACGAAGGGGTTGATAAATCAACCCCTTTATGTGAACTGGAAAATTGTTTAAAATTACATGCTGTATCTGAATCATGGAAGAAAAATGTTGGATTTCATGTCCCTTCAATCTGAGTGGTATAAAGGGGAAGTCTTTAGCAACTATTTCAGGACTCTGAGATAAGCTTGAAATCGCTGTTGTCAAAACACATCCTATTTATTAGTGTAATATATCCCATTCAGCAATCCTTGGACTGTTGCACTGTCCCAATTTATATCTTTTATTGATAGCCACCTATTAGCATGCACAAAACCCCAGGGTCAGGGAAAACGTACAAATAATTACATTGCTCACAATAAGTCCTTTTTGTTTTTTGTAGGCTCAGAGGATTCACTCATATATTTACAAGATGTGAAAATACAAATATACTTTCATGCTTCAGATAGAGTGTAGAGTTAAAAAAATAAAAATCTATATTATCAGATTTACTTAATCTTTGTACACTTTGTTCCATGAGTGCATACCTAGATAGGCTCTCTAATATACACATTATGAAAGGGACCTAAAAGCTATACTTAATGGACCATTAAACCCCCATGCAGAACATGCTGTGATCTGAGATGTCATCTCAGAAAATGCAACATGTTTGCAGAAAGAAAGAAACACATACAGTAGCTGTTAGTGCTTTTGCTTTGCAGTGCTGCTCCAAACGGGCTGTTTACTTTGCACAGTGTTTTGCTTGGCTGCACTATATACGTTTTCCTTAACAAAATGCAGCCAGAGCAAAGCATTGTTTAAAGAAGTACAGAATAGCGTTGCAAAGCGGCAGCGCATTGATGACTGGTTCTCAGGAATTTTTTTTAACCTTGCCCCTAGCCTTTCCCGGTGTGAAAAGCTGTGACTCCTGATAAGACGTTTTTATGAGGCCTGCGCCTTTTTTATTACATCATACCTTATAATTATGTGATATTAGACCACGAACAAAGAAAAAAAATGTTTCAAAAGACATTTTAAAAACTTTTTCTCTCTGCAGCTAATTTGCATTGTGATTTTCAACTGCTGCAATATACTGGTATTATACAACTTTTAAAAATTGCTTTATTCTCCAGTTAAACACCACAACATTTTAACAACATATAAATTACTTAATTGTCAAATGTATAACATTATTGCAATATACATTGATTATCTATTTTGCAGCCTTTTGCTGTAAATTAAATCTCAAAATGGTGCTTGTTTCTTTCACAGGGAGGCTTGTGTTAATACTGCTCTTTCATTTGCTATGAATTGGTATTTATGCCTCCCTTCTCCCCTTGTTTCTAGTAAATTCTTCTTTTAAGGTGGATTATCAGTTTTACATCAACATTCATTATAGGAAAAACAGTTGTTGCAATAGCAGCATGCATACTAGATAGTTTAGATTTGAATATTAGTGTGTGTATAAATATATATTAGATGGAGATCTGTTTGTTGAAATACATGTTTAATAAATTTTAATTAACTAAGCTAAATCAGTGTTAAACCATGTTAATGGAAGAGAAGAGGGCAAGCTACCCCGCCCAATCTTGTGCAGAGTTGTTATATATATATATATATATATATATATATATTAGTTTGTGAATGGTTAGCAAGGGTCTTTTTGTTCTAGGGGATAGGGGAATCGGCGAAAAAGTAAAAAACATAAAATAATATGCTCATTTGAGAAAATTAAGCTGCATTATTCATTGCAAAATTGTTCTCAGATAAGAATGTACAATAGCATACATTTTATCATTTGTTTTTATAGGGGAAAGTTCACCCAAATATTTTCTCCCCTTTAAATTATTTCCAATGGTCCATTTTACCTGCTGGAGTGTATTACATTTTTTACAAGTAGCTCCTTTACCCCTATTTTGGCATTTGAAATAGCTGATTTAGCCTGTGGTATCCCCACCTATACTGAAAGTTTGTATACTGTAGTCTAGGCTATTGACAGGCTATGTAAATACAGCCAGCAGAATAAATTACACTCCCAGTGGGGTGCAGGATAGTTAAGAAATAAAATGATAATTTTTCATTGTTCTCTCTAAGTATTGAGCTTTGGTTTTCCAGACAAATATTAGATAACTAAATGGTATAAAGAACAAGAGAGGCGCATCTGTGTACCAATAACACCAATGACAAGAACCAGATATAACCCTACTCAGGGTACTCACATTTGTGAGGAGCACTCAGACAGTGCTATTGGATACAGGCTGGATATTTTGCAGCAACTTAGCTCACTGTTCAGTCTTGAATAACCAGAAGAAGGGGTCGCAAGAAGTCTAGATAGGCAAATACACATGCGCCTCTCTTGTTCTTTATATCCATCTAGATATTCCTGACATCTTTTTGTGAGTAGAGAGCAGCCTTCTATCAAATATTGGTTTCATCTGAGTCTCATCAGGTGGACTTTGGGACACATCTGCTACCTATACCACCAAGAGACTATCTTGTTCACTTTTTAGCTCTGTATTTGCATTCATCATTTTTTATTTTCTCTATGTTTAATATAGGTAGTTATAAATCATAAGTTGGTACACATACACTGGTATGTCAATATAGATATATTGTTGTCATGTTCCCACTTGGGTACATTGTTATAGTCTCATACCGTACTTGACCGTTTAGCGCCCCCTATCTGGAGTCAGACGATTTTGACTTTGTGCAATAAATATAAGATAAGAAAGCAAGTGTGTGTACAGAAAGTGATAACATAATGAGATACAATATTACCTGAAGCTCAACCCATTGTAATAGGCTGTGATTTAAAAGCACAAAATCAGCTAATTCATATACACAAATAAACCTGAAAATGCAATTTCCCATACATTTTATACTCTGCAGCTGGTATAACAAGTCATTGAAAATACATTAATATAAAAACAATTTTACAGTTTACTGTCCCTTTAATGTCCCTTTAAACGTTCATGGTTTAGAATAATACATGCAATTTTTAAAGTATCATGAATCCCATTTTTTTTCTTTCATGATTCAAATAGCATACATTTTTAAACAACTTTCCAGTTTAATTCTATTATTAAATTTGCTTCATTCTCTTTGTATCCTTTGTTGAAGGATCAACAATGCACTATTGGTGACCACATTGGGGGAGCCAGTGCCAAGAATGATATATGTGCAGCCATCAATCGACAACTAAATCCCAGTAGGGCATTGCTGCTACTGAGCCTAGGTATGCTTTTCAAAAAGGATATAAAGAGAATAAAGCAAATTGGATAAAAGACGTAAATTGGAAAGTTGTTTAAAATTGTACGCTCAATCTGAATCATAGAAGAAAAAAAGTTTGGGTTTCACGTACCTATTAAAGAGACTTTTCAATGTATTTGCTTTATTCTCTTGGTATCCTTTGTTGAAATGCTTACTAAGCTAGGCTAGCTGTTGATTGGTGGCTACACACACATGCTTCTTCTCACTGGCTCACCAGATGTGTTCAGCTACTGTACGTCCCAGTAGTGCATTGCTGCACTGGTATTATTAGAGTTATACACATTGTGAAAGTGAACTTTTGACTTTCACATCCTTTTTAAAGAATTGATAGTTTCCTTGCCAAAATTCAGAGTGTTTTAAACCTATTTATGCCACATAGTCATGCCCCCAATTTATTTACCAAGTTTTAATATTCTACTGTTGGGTTATTATGTGATTATCTATGGGGCTGCCCTGTCCAGTATATCTTTCATAATAATTATAGTGAGCATGTGATGATTTCTATGGCTAAATAGAATTAACAAACTTCTTCTCTTTATCATTCTTTCTATAGGTCATAGACAACAACAAAAAATATAATTTTAATTTCCCATTGATTATTTTAATAAAATCGAAACATTATTTGTTGTGATTGCTTTTGTAAAATAACTGTGTTTGATCCATGCTTCATAGATTCTGTAATTTAAAGGGACACTAAATACTTTTTAAGCACTTCTCTTTAATCATGGGTGCCGCCATATTGGAACTTAGGTTATACTGTAGGTATCTGAAGGAGAGTTGCTGCACATGTGCAAACACATTACCGCTTGAATATAGTGAAAATTAGATTTCAATATGGTGGCAACCATGACTAAAAGGTGAATAAGCTTAAAGGGACAGTCAACCCAAAATGGGTTCTTACTCATACATATAGACTTTCGAACAATTATTATTTTCCAATGTAGCCCGATTTTCTACGATATTTCGTTAGCATGTAAAAAGACTTACTATTTTCGGCTGTGCTGTTAAAAAAATGTCCGCCTGCTCCCTCCCCTATTTCGTCACCCGTCTATGCTCGCATTAACTTTTCTATTCTACACGCTCCCGGCGTTTGCACATGCGCAATGTGCCGATTTTCGTCAAGGGGGCACTTTTGAATCCGGAATTGAAAGTAACCGCTCAGTACACAGCTTGTACCCCCTTGACGAAAATTGGCGCATTGCGCAAACGCCGGGAGCGTGTAGAATAGAAAAGTTAATGCGAGCACAGACTGGTGATGACATAGGGGAGGGGGCGGGCGGACATTTTTTAACAGCACAGCCGGAAATAGTAAGTATTTTTTACATTTTTTTTTTATTTATTTTTTTAAAACTATTGTGGAAAATCGGGCTACATTGGAAAATAATAATTGTTTGAAAGTCTATATGTGTGAGTTAGAACCCAGTTTGGGTTGACTGTCACTTTAATACTATGCTTATAAAATGTATTTAGTGTGTAATGTCCCTTTAAACAAACAGTACACACCTTGAGATTTTTATATAAAAATGAAAGGGACAGTTCACTGTAAAATTTGTTTTTCCTGAATGTGTTTCCCAAGGCTTTTTATACCAGCTGTACAATACTTAGAAAGAACAATTGAAAATTAAAAAATTAGAGCTTTATCTCTTCCACCTCCCACTGTAGGTGTAATTTATTCCGCTGGCTGTGTTTACAGCTTCTTAATAGCCTATACCTAGGTATAGAAACTTTCAGTATAGGTAGGGATACTGCAGGCTAAATCATCTATTTCAAATGCCAATATAAAGGATAAGGAGCTATTTGTAAACATTTTAATACACTCTAGCAGGAAAAATGGATAATTCTGAACAAATTGAAGGAAAGTTTTTGGGTAAACTATCCCATTAAAGTATTGTAAAACAAACCTTGCAGTATATTTATAATTATTTATTCTGTTCCCTAACTTTGAAAATTGTGCATTTTCTAATTCTCAATACCCAAAACGCACACAGCTTACTTCTCATGGCTAACCTTGCTACATATCTTTCCTTAATTGGATTTAACAGAAAATAACAGCAAAACAATGCATCTCATGCTAACATTATGACCAGGGCTAGCCTTGTCAGCTGCAGTCAACCAAGGATTGACTCCTCCAAATAAAGAAAGTGGTGAGTGGTGTTTGGCTATTGAAAAACATTTGCAGCAAACAAGAGGTTTATTTGTTTAACCCTTTCCTGACGGGACTTATTTGTCTACATCGGAACAAAGTTCGATGTAAACAAATAACTATAGATTGAAAACATGAGATCTTTCATTCGATAGCTTGATTTCAATGATGGGATCATCGGGTCAGGGGGGAGTGCCTATGACAAGCCCTCCAGCCCGTGATCCCATTTAGGAAGCTTCTATGGCTTCATTACAGCCAAATGTTTAGGACATTCCCTGCCATCCTAACGGCACTTAAAGTGAAGGTAAAGTTTTACAAATATGTATACTCTAATAAGTTACTCATAGTCTAAATAACTTGGTCGCTAACTAATTTTCCCCAAAGGATTATATAAATAAATAATAAATAAATTGTATTTTTCCCTACCGTTTGGTCCCTGACTCCTCCCAACAGCCATTTCCTTGTTTTACTGTGTCGATGGCATAGAGAACCAACAATGTGCGTTCACGAGTATCCCTTGCACTGCGCATGCGCATATGTGTTAACACATTCACAAATCCCCAGCCACTTGTCTCTAAATTCCCCGGGCTTATAATTGTTAGCCGCTTTCCCCTTAGCTCACCGCGGCTCCTACTTTTATTTTTAATTCACTCGTTGCCTCTCCGTGCCCTCGGCATTGTGCTGAGCAGCTGTCAGCGTGTATTTCTGAGGTCAGCTCAGAGGCTCTGCAACCGCACAGACTTCTGGGGCATAAAGTCCAAAAGATGAGTAACGCATGCGCATACCATATGAGGCGGATGACGTTATTTGACAGCCGCCTAACGGCCAGCATTTCAATAGGCTTGCAAAAAAACGTGACCATAGGGGGGGGAAAAAATATTTTACAGGTTGAATTTCAATAGCTAAAACTTGTGATTAAAAACGGCAATAACTTGATTTATAATTAAAATTTCAAAAATTGATGAATGAAACTCATATTAAATGTGGGTGATAAGTGTTAGTATATTGTGAGATATACTTAACTTTACCTTCACTTAAGCCAAGCGCAGTTAGGGTGGCATGCAACGTCCTAACAGCAGGAAGGGGTTAAATGATCTTTAGACTTGGCTGATATGTTATTTTATAGCAACATAAAAGAAATGTTTAGTGTCACTTTAACCCCTTAAATGGAATACAGCAACAAACGAGCTGATGTTTTCCATTGAAGGAGTTAAAGAGCGTGCCTCTCGCAACAGTGGAGAGACCGCGCTATAGCCCAATGTCTCCAGGACTGAGGCATGCTGTAATATAGTGCATATCACCACTTTCGGTGAGGCCTTTAGCTATTACAGGGCCAAAAACCCCTTTAATGACATAGCACACAGGGTATGTACATGCCAGAAGTTAAAGGGACATGAAACCCATTTTTTTTTATTTTTTTTTCTTCATGATTCAGATACAGAATACAATTTTAAACATCTTTCTAATTTACTTCTATTATCTAATTTGTTTAATTCTCTTGGTATTATTTGCTGAAGTAACATCAATGCACTACTGGTTTCTAACTGAAGACATGGGTGAGCCAATGACAATCTGTATATATATTCAGCCACCAATCAGCAGCTAGAATCTAGGTTCTTTGCTGCTCATGAGCTTGCCTATAAAAACATTTCAGCAAAGGATCACAAGAGAAGGAAGCAAATTAAATAATAGACGTACATTGGAAAGTTGTTTAAAATGGTATTCTCTATCTGAATCATTAAAGAAAATTTTTGGGTTTCATGTCCCGTTAAGTATGCTTCAGAATGTTAAACGTTGCCTAAACCAGCTACAGATAACACAATGATCATTTAGAAAAGTAAACAAAACTGCAGCTATCCCTCACTGACCACAATAAAGGTAGATAAGATAAACCTACTCTCTAAAGTTTTTAAAGGCACAGCTTACCCTTATTTTCCCTTTCAATTTGTTCCCAATGATCCATTTTACCTTCTGAAGTATTTAAATTGTTTACAAATAGCTTCTTTACCGTCATATCAGCATTTGAAAAAGCCAATTTTGCCTGTGGTATAAGTTTCTATACTTAGGTATAGGCTATAGAAAAGCTGTGTAAATATAGCCAGTAGACATAAATAATACAATGTTAAAGGGACAAAAAAAACAAAAACTTTCTTTCTATTGTTATCCTTTGTTGAAACGCAGGAAGGTAAATTCAGGAGTGTGCACGTGTCTGCAGCACTATATGGCAGCAGTTTTGCAGAAAGTGATACAATAAGTATATCCAATTTCCCTGCATACTCAACCGATTTTGATGGGTTGTGGTGTCAAAGAATACAATCAGCTAATTTATATACAAAAATAAATCAAAAGGAGCAATTTATCATACATTTTATACCCTGCTGCTGGTATAACAAGTCATTGGAAATACAGTAAGAGAAAAACAATTTTACAATCTGCTGTTCCTTTAAGTAATTTGTAGCCACAGTTTGCAGAATTTTGCAATTCATTAATGATTTCAAAATATTTCTTTTGTATGCATATGTTTTATGTAATTCAGTAATACAATATGTTCACATGGCCCCTGAAACAGTAACAATGTTTCTTTTATTTTCTTCTATTCAGAATTAGGATTCACACATAGGGGCATATTTATCAAGCTCTGTACGGAGCTTGAGGCCCCTTGTTTCTGGCGAGCCTTCAGGTTCGCCGGAAACAGAAGTTATGAAGCAGCGGTATAAAGACCGCTGCCCCATAACTTGTCCGCCTGCTCTGAGGCGGCGGACAGAAATCAACCCGATCGGGTTGATTGACACTGCCTGCTAGCGGCCTGCAGGGGGTGGCATTGCACCAGCAGTTCACAAGAACTGCTGGTGCAATGATAAATGCCGACAGCGTATGCTGTTGGCATTTAGCGATGGGCAGCGGACATGATTCGCTACTTTGTATCATGTCCGCTCGCACATTGTTAAATATGCCCCATAGACTTTTCTGTTTTCACTCTTGCTTCTCTTAAGAAGTATGTAAATTCTGCACCTTACCAACCATCCCACAGAATGTAATAATAGGATAATACAATATATTCTTTGATGTGGGAGTTTCATACCGTGGAGCATTTTCCTGGCACCAGGAGGTTTAGGATGAGTGAGGGATACTTGTGTGCTGAGTCACAGGCTCTTTGTGGGTGGAGCTATGACAAACAGGACAGAGCAATGGATGTTCGTTAGGCATTATTGCACGTCATTGGTGGGATTGCGTAGCCATCATGGTTGATGTTGGTGTAGGGCATTGGAAGAGTTGTGACAGCCCCTTGATTCCCTTTGGAAACTGGGACATTTATAGGAAGTCCAAAGGTGTGTGAGGAGATTCCAAACTTGTGGCAATCCAGCAATATGCAGGGCAGCTGTGGGCTCTAGAGCTTTATTTGTTCATTTCTTTGCCTTTTAATAATTGACTGAGAACTTAAACTCTGGCGTTGATGTAAAATACATTAAAAAAATTACAACACTTTAGTGTAGTGTTGTGATAAATTAACATACAAACCATATGTAAAATCTTTCTGTATAGATTAACATCTTGTTTGTTGCAATTGTTTCTCAATGACCACTTGGCTTATTTGGAGAATGTCTACTAGAGTAGGCAAGACTTGCCACTGTCTTTTCTATTATCTAATTTCCCATGCTGAGGTCATTTATGAACAGGCATGTTTTGCATCACTATGGTTGTGAAGTTTAACTTGGAAAGCCCACAATTTTCAGAGTCAAATTAATGAAAAAAGAAGCAAAACAAATACAATTATTTTGCAAAGTATTATTATTATTACTACCCGAAAGGGTTTCCATAATTTTGTTTGCCACTTTATAAGGTACACACCCTTTGTCTCTAGAATATCCTGAATTTATTTATGGCATGGTTTCAACAAAATGATGGAAACATTCCTTAGCGCTTTTAGTCCATGTTGTGAAAATAGTATCATGTAGTTGCTCTCCTTTTCTACCACATCCCGCAGGTGCACTATTGTATTGTGATCTGGTGACTGTGGAGGCTATTGGAATATACTGAACTCATTTTCATGTTCTTGAAACCAGCTTGGGTTGATGTGTGCTTCGTAACATGGCACATAATCCAGATGCAAATATCCATTAGAAGATGAGTAAACTGCAGCTATGAAGGGATGTGCATGGTCAGTAACAATATTAATGTACATTGTTGGATTTAATTAGTATTTAGTTGGGATTAAGGGGTCTAAAATGCGTCAAGAAAATGTTTCCAACACCCCCAGCCTGAACCCTTAATACTAAGCAGGATGGATACGTGGGGTTGAGTTGCTTATGCCAAGTTCTTACCCTACCATCTCCATGTCCAATTAGAAATTGAGATTCATTAGACCAGGCAACATTTTTCCAGTCTTCTGCTCTCCAGCTTTGGTGAGCTTGTGCCCACTATTATCTCCTGTTCTTAGCTGACTTGATGTGGTCTTCGGTTGTTGTAGCCCATCCATTCAAGGTTTAATAATTGTGTGATCAAAGATGCTCTTCTGCGTAGCGCCTTGTAATACGTGGTTATTTTAGTTATCGCCTTCCTGTCAGCTTGAACCAGTTGGGCTATTCTCCTCTGATCTCTTTCATTAACAATGTGTTTTCGTCCACAGAAGTGATTTGTTTTTTGCACCAAAGTGATGTTTGTTTTTCGCACCACTCTCTGTAAACTGTAGAGACTGTTGTGTGTGTGAAAATACCAGGAGATTAGCAGTTTCTGAGACACTAGAACCACCATGTTTTACACCAACAATTATTCCACAGCCAAAGTTTCTTAAAGGGACAGTCTACACAATATTTTTTGTTGTTTAAAAAGATAGATAATCCCATTAATACCAATTCCCCAGTTTTGCATAACCAACACTGTTATAGAAATACACTTTTTACCTCTGTGATTACCTTGTATCTAAACCTCTGCATACTGCCCTCCTTATTTAAGATATTTTAACAGACTTGCATTTAACTAATCAGTGCTGACTCCTAGGTAACTCCACGGGCGTAAGCACAATGTTATCTATATGGCACACATGAACTGACGCCCACTAGTTGTGAAAAAATGTCAATGCATTCAGATAAGAGGCGGCCTACAATGGCTAAGCATTTAGCATATGAGCCTAACTAGGTTTAGCTTTCAACTAAGAATGCCAAGAGAACAAAGCAAATGTGATGATAAAAGTCAATTATAAAGTTGTTTAAAATTACATGCTCTATCTGAATCATGAAAGTTTTATTTTTTTACTAGACTGTCCCTTTAAATCACTTTTACTTCCCATAATGCTGTTTGGTTTGTAAAAATGTAACATTTTCATCATATGTGAATGTTTTTATGCTTTGAGTTGCTGCCACATGATTGCTTAAATAAAAAGTGACATTAACAAGCAAATAAAGTAGCCCCTGAGTTTTAATTGTCCTGAAGTTCAGCCGTTTTGAAACTATCAATGACATTTTTCAAGCTGAAAAAAATATTCCATTGACTTATAATTCAATTTTTTGCAAGTTTTACAGCTGGCAAGGCTGAATGTATTTTCATGAAACTTAGCGTGCTGATTTGACTCAATCTAACAACTTTTGATAGTTTTGAAGATTTGATTTTTATTATTTATTCATTTCATTCAAATTAGCTTTTGTTTTGCAGCAACCTACACTGTCAGCACAAGGGGTATAATTATGTCAAAGAAAGAGAAAGAATTAAGGGAATCTAACACAACACTAAAGTAAAGAACCTGTACTGTGATTGCAAATAGAAAGTCTTTGAAGGAAAGACAAAAGAAAGATAATATAGAAAATTAAAATATAACTTTTATTTACAGAACTAATTTGGGTAAAAAGATAACTTCATTAAAATTATGGTGGAGATAAAAATCTGAGATTAAAATCCTCTATGTCTCAAAAGTAAATCAATGCAAAAATTTTGCCTAGGAAATTAGCACATCCAGGCAAGATCCCCCCCCCCCTCCCACACACACACACACACACACACTTTCTTTTCCCCAGTAAAACTCCATGTACACTGTTACCAATGCACAAGAGGATTCTGGGTACGATATGTAAATTAGATATGCAACATCTCAGATTTTTTGCTTTAAATACTGTTTTAACATAGCAATCCCTTAAAGTGACAAGTCACGTTCACCACTCTTCCTCATCTTGTTAATTACCTAAAATAAACGTTAGTTTAATTCATAAGTTTTTTATAATTTAAGACTAAAACCATAATCTAAGGATTTATAAACCTACTTCGCTTACTTTCTTCCTCCGCCCGCCATCTTGTCCCTCGTATCTAATTTGATTGACATTGCCCTTAACGAATTCTAGCTCATACCCCGTGGCGTCCAGCCCCTTTTTGCACACGTAACGCGATCAAACTGCGCATGCGTTCCCTAACAAATCGTCATTGACAATCCATGCTCGTTCACATGTAGCGCATGCGCAAACAATTCTGAACACCTAACGCATGCGCAATGTCTATCTACCTGTCAACCACGGTCCGCGATCCCCAATAAAGTGTTTAACCCCTAAACCACCGCTCAAGGACCCCGCCGCTACCTAATAAAGTTATTAACCCCTAAACCGCCGCCATCTAACTTAGCTACCCCGCCGCCATCTAACTTAGCTACCCCGCCGCCATCTACCACACCGACATCTACCCCGCCGCCATCTACCCCGCCGACATCTACCCCATCTACCCCGCCGACATCTACCCAGCCGCCATCTATTTTAAAAATATTAACCCCTAATTTAATCTTCCTACACCGCCGCCAGCTATACTAACTCTATACTAACTATATTAACCCTAATTATATTAGGGTTAATATAGTTATTTTATATATATATATATATATATATATATATATATATATATATATATATATATATATATATATATATATATATATATATATATATATATATATATATATATATATCTATCTATATATATATATATATATATATCTATATATATATATATATATATATATATCTATATCTAGAGAAAGTTTAGTAAAGTGCACTGTTTTAGAAAGCTCCCAGTATGGGAATGATTATCAACTCTCACTTGCAAGCTTGCAACCTTTGCCCAAATCAAGGGAATAAACAGTCCGTGGAAATAACTTAGCACGAAGTTCAAATGCATGCACACTCTTGCCCAGGACTCTTCAGACAAAACAAAACAACAGCAAAATGGAATATACCATGTGAGATTTGACTTTGCCACAATAGAATCGTTGGCTATACTCACTGCATCAGCATGCGGTGCTGCGTTGTCACTATCCGTCCTGCTCCGTGTGCTGCAAGTAAATCCTCTTAGCTCACCGCTTATTGTAAAATCCTCAATGATGTGCCGATTCTGTGTGTTCCTCTGTTCACACTGTGAGCGTCCGATGACGTGTACACAGCCGGTCACGTGATATGCGGTGTCCAATCAGAGTGTCACTTGCCTTGTCATCTGGTAAGAACGTGTAGACGTAATCAGGGCTCAAAGGGGCAGGCGAATCCAAAATCAGCCTGCTAAGTGAGAGGCTTTTGAGCCTAAAGACCCCAGATACTGGCGAAATGAAGCAATAATAAGAAAGAAATCCAGGGTCAAAATGAAATGAAATAAAATCCAAACTTTATTGTAGTCCACATGTGGATAAAAACCATGGGGGTCAAAAAACGAACAACACTCAGCACTTGTTGCTCCCAGCTGATTGAATCAGCCAATCAGATTTTTCTACCTTAATTCCAATTGGCTGATAGAATCCTATCAGCCAATCGGAATTCGACGGACGCCATCTTGGATGACGTCATTTAAAGGTACCTCATTCGTCGTTCAGTCGTCGGCCGGGATGGATGCTCCGCGGAGGAGCGAAGAATGAAGATTGAAGATGCCGCTTGATGGAAGATGCTGCCGGATGGAAGAAGAGTTTGCTGCCGCTTGGATAAAGACATCGCCGGGATGAAGACTTCTTCTTTGCCGCTTGGATAAAGACATCGCCCGGATCGGATGAGGAGTTCGGCCCGGTTGGGTGAAGACAAGGTAGGGAGATCTTCAGGGGGGTAGTGTTAGGTTTATTTAAGGGGGGTTTGGGTGGGTTTAGAATAGGGGTATGTGGGTGGTGGGTTGTAATGTTGGTGGGTGGTATTGTGTTTATCTTTACAGGCAAAAGAGCTGGTAAGGTAAAAGAGCTTTGAACTTTTTTAATTTAGAATAGGGCAGATAATTTTTTTTATTTTGGGGGGCTTTATTATTTTATTAGGGGGCTTAGAATAGGTGTAATTAGCTTAAAAATCTTGTAATATTTTTTATTATTTTTTGTAAATTAGTGTTTGTTTTTTTTGTAATTTATTTTAGATTATTTTATTGTATTTTAGTTGAGATATTTGTAGTTTATTTAATTTATTGATAGTGTAGGTGTATTTGTAACTTAGTTTAGGATTTATTTTACTGGTAAATTGGTAATTATTTTAACTAGGTAGCTATTAAATAGTTATTAACTATTTAATAGCTATTGTACCTAGTTAAAATAAATATCAAGTTACCTGTAAAATAAATATAAACCCTAAAATAGCTACAATGTAATTATTAATTACATTGTAGCTATCTTAGGGTTTATTTTATAGGTAAGTATTTAGATTTAAATAGGAATATTTTCATTAATAATTTTTATATTATATTTATTTTAATAAGAGTTTAGTTAGGGATGTTAGAGTTAGATAGGGTTATTATACTTAATACTTAGATAATATAATAACGATATTAACTATATTAACCCTAATATAATTAGGGTTAATATAGTTAATCTATATAATATAATAACTATATTAACCCTAATATAATTAGGGTTAATATAGCTGGCGGCGGTGTAGGGGGATTAAATTAGGGGTTAATACATTTATTATAGGTAGGGCCGGTGTAGGGGGATTAGATTAGGGGGTAATACATTTATTATCGGTAGGGCCGGTGTAGGGGGATTTGGATTAGATGCAAAAGAGCAGTTTACTTTGTGACAAAGCCCCACCAAAAGCCCTTTTAAGGGCTGGCAATAGAGCAGTTTACTTTGGGGTAATGCCACGCAAAAAGCCCTTTTCAGGGCTATTTGTAGGGTTAGACTTGGGTTTAGTGGTAAGGATAGTTTAGTATTTTAGGGGTTAAATAATTTAATATAGGTGGCGGCGTGGTAGGGGGATTAGATTAGGGGTTAATTAATTTAATATAGGTGGCGGCGGGGTAGGGGGATTAAATTAGGGGTTAATAATTTTAAAATAGGTGGCGGCGGGGTAGGAGCTCACATTAGGGGGTAGGTAAGGTAGATGGCGGCGGTGTAAGGGGCTCACTTTAGTGGGTAGGTAAGTTAGATGTCGGCGGTGTAAGGGGCTCACTTTAGTGGGTAGGTAAGGTAGATGGCGGCGGTGTAAGGGGCTCAATTTAGGGGGTAGTTTAATATTGTTGGCGACGGTGTAGGGGGATCACATTAGGGGGTAGTTAATGTAGATGGCAGCGGGGTCCGGGAGCGGCGGTTTAGGGGTTAAATACTTTATTAGGGATTGCGGCGGGGGATTGCGGTTGACAGGTAGATAGACATTGCGCATGCGTTAGGTGTTAGGTTTATTTTGTAGCTAGTTTAGGGAGTTACGAGGCTCCAATAGACAGCATAAGGCTTACTACGGCTGCTTTTTGTGGCGAGGTGAAAATGGAGTAACATTTCTCCATTTTCGCCACGTAAGTCCTTACGCTGTATATTGGATACCAAACTGCGCTGGTTTGGTATACCTGCCTATGGCCCAAAAAACTACTGGCGACGGCAGAAATATACGAGCGTAACTTCTAGGTTACGCTCGTATATAGGATACCAAACCAGCGCAAATGTCAGCGTCGCCGGCATTGAATACTATCATTGATAGCTAGTCATTGAATGCAACGATTGACGCCTGCGCTTTAGGCATAAAAATTTTTGTGTCACGCAGGCGCAAATCGATTGTATGGGGAATGGTGCGCATGCGCAATTGGTCCGGCAATCGGGAACGCGCATTTGAAGTAATAAAGGCATTATCCGGAAATACATGGAGGGCGGAGCTAGGAACGGCCGGGAATGTAAATATAAAGTGTATTTATAACTATAATATATATAAAAAAAAGTTGCGATCATACTATATATTAGATGAGGAATAGAATACAGGCTGCAAAAACCAAAAACTTTACATTCACTTTAATAGGGTTATTACAGCAAAACACAAACCACTGTAAAAAAGATAGAATGAAGGCTAAATTGATTTCACACACAAAAAAAACATTCACCTCACCAAGTATGAATTAAAAATGCGTACTTTTTGCCTTACTAATAACTATCCTGTGTAGATTTGTAACTTTTATGTTTAGACAGTATTATATTGAAATTTACTATCAAAATATCAATAACAGTGTGGTGTAGTTACCCATCTAATATGTTGGTGTAAGGGTTTCAGAACTAAAATCCTGTCAAAGATAATGTTACACAGGCACACACATTCTCTAATGTTTTGCTCTAAATATTAGGCTCCTACAATCTGGGAACTCATATTAAAGTATTACTGTCTACACAGCTCAGTTTCTGGGTAACGTTTTGTCACCACTAGTCACCAGTGGTAGATCCTATGTTAAAGATACAATGGATTTCAGCCATAAAATCAAACAGTATACTAACCTAAATGATGTCTTGTTGTCCACCTGGGATGTGACATCTCTGTACACTGTGATCCCCCACAAGGTGGGGGGTTGAGAGTGTACAGAATGCTTTGTCTCAGAGTGGTTTGTACAGTGAAATGCAATGTGATTTCCTAGACAGATTGTTAAAGCTAGTTTTGTCTAGCAATTTTTTCATGTTTGACAACAATTTTTCATGTAAAAAAAGGGGACGGCGATGGGGGTCCAATGTGGCCCCATCGTACGCTTGCCTAGTCATGGATAGGATAGAGGAGAAATACATATATACACATTCATTATACAGGGAGTTTTTGCTCGGTGTGGATCCTCTACATTGATGACTTGTTCATCTTGTGGCGGGGCACCCCTGAGAATTTGATACAATTTAAGAATGACATAGAGAGGGAGGTAACCCTTCCTAAAATTCAGTACTAAGATGAGTATGGAAAACATAGAATTCCTTGACACTATGGTGTATAAAAATGATAGGTTGGAGAATGACTTCTACACAAAGCCAACTGACCTAGATCCAGCTTCCATCCCCCAGGGTGTTTAAAAGCGTACCCAAAGCTCAGCTAATAAGGGTAAACAGAAAAGTCTCAGACCCTAAGAAATGCCAGGAAAGGTCAGAACAGATAATGGAGAAATTTGTCAAGAGGGGCTATAGCCCACATTAATTGGATAATATCTAAAGTAGTCCCACAATAAGTACCAACATAAAGCAAGGGGACAAGTCCACTAGAATTTCCTTTGTCGGTACATACGATACTATGAGCTACAGAAACTTTAACATCATTAAAAAGAATTGGTTTCTGTTAAGAAAAGCTTGTCCTGAGATCCAAGAGTTTAACCATTACCCTAGGGCATCATACCGCAAAGGCAACACCATGGGCAAAAGATTAGTACATGCACATCAGACAGTGACCACTAGGGGAGGTCTCACAAGAAAATTCTTTGGTACCCCAAAGAATGGGACATACCCATGCTTAGGATGCCCCCAATGCAACAGCGTCATTAAGGGAGGGGAAATATCACACCCCTACACGGGCAAGCAATTGATTTAAAGCCCCTTATGTAAAGAATGCTCTATTAATTAATTATGTATGCTAACTAACAGTTTATTATTATTATAGGTACCCTATGAGAGCTCACTCTGTCCTCTGTATTTTGTTGCTCTTAATTGTAATTTAATTTCTTTTGAGGGCCAATACCACACAATGGCTAGTCAGGGTTAAATTAGTAGGCTTGTATCTTTTTTAAGTTGTTCTGATGATGATGTAACCATGATGTTATTTTTGCACACGCCCCTTTGTGGCCTGTGGATTGGCTCCTCATTGATTGCCTTGTGTACAAATTGTGTTATCTTTTCAATGTATGTCAGCTTGAGAAAGGGGCAGGAAGCCCGAAACGTTGCTCTAATAAAGGCGTTTTCCTTTTCATAAGAGTACTACCTTTTTGACTGTTTTCACTACTGCATTTGGACCTTGGAGGGGGGCCCCTGAGGGTTTGAGCTCCTACCTTCATTTTGGCAGTGTATTGGCAATTATCCTAACATATAGATGTGTGCTGATCTAAACTGTGTTTTACCTAATAATCATACATATTCCACATTTATATAACCATAAGCTATAGGCAAGCAAAGTAAAAATAGGGGATAAGACCCCAAGTAGCAAGGCCACTGATGTTTATTTGACTTGTGCGCCTTCAGAGGGGGCCTTGCTACTTGGGGTCTTATCCCCTATTTACAATGGGACGTAGCTACTGAGGACATTTTTAGATCCTTTTTTATGAAGAGATGTTCAGGTGATATTTTCAAGTCAGCTTTATACAGATATGCTGCATCACTTTCAAGTGATTCAACATTTGGGTACTATGTCCTCTAAAATTCTCTTTAAAAAAAAAAAAATCAGACCTTGAAAGTTCATGAGAGATAAGAGCTGCCTCCCATAGAAAGTAATCAGGTTATCTGGTGTAGAGAATCTCACAGTGAGGTTAGCAGGAAAGCACTTGCCACTGATATAAATTTTCAGTTTGTAGCAAATACAAATTAAACTGAAATGTTTTCACTACATTTTAGCTTGTATTTGCCTCTTGTTTAGTAAATTTTCTCGGTTAAATCAGATTGTGTTAAAAACAACAAACAACTTGTTTTCTTGCAAAATAAGCACTTAGAAATTGTCATTGTAGCCCCTGCCTACAACTAGATAAGGGAGCAGACATGATCTGAACTAAAAGCGACATTAAACCCATTTTTATTCATAATTCAGATAGAGCATACCATACATATGTAAACAACTTTCCAATTTACTTAATTTTCGTTTATTCTCTTGGAATCCTTTCTTGAAGAAGCAGCAATGCACTACTGGGCTGAACACATTGGTTAGCCATTTCACAAGAGGCATATATATGCAGCTACCAATCAGTAGCTAGCTACCAGCTACTGAGCCTATCTAGATATACTTTGCAACAAAGGATCGCAAAAGAACAAAGCAAATTAGATAAAAGAAGTGCATTGGAAAGTTGTTTCCATTTGTGTGCTCTGTATGAATCATGAAAGAAAAATATTGGGTTTAATGTCCCTTTAAGTTGCATTCTGCCTCTTATGAGCATGGGAATGAAGCTGACTTTCTATTTCTTTAGAATTCACTGAACAGTAAACAAGCCCATGTTGATTTAGAAGCATTATAATATCAAGCTAGATATGTCTTCCTGTAGAGACCCCATCCCTTTGTAGGTCTTTGACAGAAAGTAAAGGTAAAATCTTTTTTAAATGGTGAATAATACATATTGTAATGATTTTTATTAAGTATAAACAACTGCTTGGAGCTTTTTTATTACAACAATGAAAGAGACTGTTTTATACCCCTTTAAAGGGACAGTATACACTCATTTTCATATAACTGCATGTAATAGACACTACTATAAAGAATAAGATGCACACATACTGATATACAAATCCAGTATAAAACTGTTTAAAAACTTACCTAGAAGCTGTCAGTTTGACTCTGTTGAAAAGGTAGTTGGAAAGCCCACTGCAAGTGGCAAATAAGACACTCCCCCCTCCCCCTTCTTTTGCATATGAAAAGACCCTTTACACAAACAGGAGCAAGCTGGAGAAGGTAGCTGACGGTATTCACATAAAACTTTGGGGCTTGGTTAGGAGTCTGAAAATCAGAGCAATGTTATTTAAAAATAAGCAAAACTATACATTTATATTAAAAAAAAAACCTTTATGGGCTATATAAATAGATCATCTACAAAACCAGTATGCAAAGAAAAAATGAGTGTATAATGTCCCTTTAAGTGTATTGTGACCATTGAACAAACTTCACATTCATACGGAAGGCAGATAAATCAGTGAGACTTGCAGGTATAACATGCTTAGAGAATATCATGAGAGATCTTGCCTATCCCTCACGTTTTCTGAATCTGACAGGGTTATTTCACATAGCAAAAAGTGCAATACAATTTATAAAAGATACACCAACATTTTTATAAGCTCAAGTTACACAGAAACATATAAAGCAAACAAAAAAAATCACAATCCTAAATTCACTGCTGTGTACAAAATGCAAATACGTTAAACACAAAATAGAAACTCCAAAGTTTAAATGCAAATAAACTAAGTACAAGAAATTAAGTTTAAAGTAAATTAAAAAACAAAGCACTAACTGTAAATGCAACAAAACTCTCATATTTCAGTACTATATTGTACTGAGCGTGTCTTTCCTTCACATCCAGAAATGCAGGGGATGCCCCTTGGCAAAATTTGCCTTTCTGGAATCTTGTGAGGGATCTAACAGTGCTGGAGAATAAGTTTAAATAATGTCTGATTAGAGAGATTATTATATTTAGAAAATTTAAAGCCAGTCAATGATATTTCCTCACTGCAGTGTGCCTGAGGTACCAAGCTATTTTTGAATCAGTGCCATTTGAGATATATAAAGCACAAGGTAGCACACGGTGTAAAGGCTATACCTTAAGAGCAACGTCTCTTATCTTTTGGGTCATTTCACCAACGTATAGAAGCCCACATGGACACTTTAGTGCATAGACAACATAAACTGAGTTGCAGGTATAAAAACCTTGAATGTGGTAATGTTTCCTAGTGTATGGATGGGAAATTATACCCCCCTTGATAATATTATTACGTTGGTCACACCCCAAGCATGGGAACGTTCCCTGCTTGGGAGTCCCAAAGAACTTACCTTGGGCATTGGATATTTTTATTTAGTGGGACATGGCACGGACCAACTTCCTACCTATTGTGTTGCCTTTACGATATGAGGCTCTAGGACTTTCTTGGAACTTTTTAATCTCTGGACAGGCTTCCTTTAACAGAAACCAATTTCTTTTAATTCTATTAAACCCTTAATGACAACTGACATACCAGGTACGTCATGCAAAAACTAACAGTTAATGACAATAGACGTACCTGTAAAAAGAGAGAGAAGCGCTCAACCTGGAAACGAACAATAGCATAATAGCTTGTTCTATGGCTAGTTACCACCCAAGAAGCAGCCTCTTTTTGCTCAACATGTGCCTTTCACAGAGAAAAACTTTCCTGAAGCATATCAGTCTGATCCTGACTTCACAGTGCAGTCCAGCCCCGAAATACCAGGCAATTCTTCTCTGAACAAGAGAAACAGCAAAACCCCAGACGTACGTCTCGGCCTATTGTGGGCCTCGTCAGTGAGGTGCAGCCATATCCCTCTAGGCACACTGAGCAACGGGTCCACGTCTGGATTCCCGCATCACACTTAGGGAGACTTCCCAAAATGTCATAATTTGCATAAATAAAAAGAGAGAGAAGCGCTCAACCTGGAAACGAACAATAGCATAATAGCTTGTTCTATGGCTAGTTACCACCCAAGAAGCAGCCTCTTTTTGCTCAACATGTGCCTTTCACAGAGAAAAACTTTCCTGAAGCATATCAGTCTGATCCTGACTTCACAGTGCAGTCCAGCCCCGAAATACCAGGCAATTCTTCTCTGAACAAGAGAAACAGCAAAACCCCAGACGTACGTCTCGGCCTATTGTGGGCCTCGTCAGTGAGGTGCAGCCATATCCCTCTAGGCACACTGAGCAACGGGTCCACGTCTGGATTCCCGCATCACACTTAGGGAGACTTCCCAAAATGTCATAATTTGCATAAATAAAAAGAGAGAGAAGCGCTCAACCTGGAAACGAACAATAGCATAATAGCTTGTTCTATGGCTAGTTACCACCCAAGAAGCAGCCTCTTTTTGCTCAACATGTGCCTTTCACAGAGAAAAACTTTCCTGAAGCATATCAGTCTGATCCTGACTTCACAGTGCAGTCCAGCCCCGAAATACCAGGCAATTCTTCTCTGAACAAGAGAAACAGCAAAACCCCAGACGTACGTCTCGGCCTATTGTGGGCCTCGTCAGTGAGGTGCAGCCATATCCCTCTAGGCACACTGAGCAACGGGTCCACGTCTGGATTCCCGCATCACACTTAGGGAGACTTCCCAAAATGTCATAATTTGCATAAATAAAAAGAGAGAGAAGCGCTCAACCTGGAAACGAACAATAGCATAATAGCTTGTTCTATGGCTAGTTACCACCCAAGAAGCAGCCTCTTTTTGCTCAACATGTGCCTTTCACAGAGAAAAACTTTCCTGAAGCATATCAGTCTGATCCTGACTTCACAGTGCAGTCCAGCCCCGAAATACCAGGCAATTCTTCCCTGAACAAGAGAAACAGCAAAACCCCAGACGTACGTCTCGGCCTATTGTGGGCCTCGTCAGTGAGGTGCAGCCATATCCCTCTAGGCACACTGAGCAACGGGTCCACGTCTGGATTCCCGCATCACACTTAGGGAGACTTCCCAAAATGTCATAATTTGCATAAATAAAAAGAGAGAGAAGCGCTCAACCTGGAAACGAACAATAGCATAATAGCTTGTTCTATGGCTAGTTACCACCCAAGAAGCAGCCTCTTTTTGCTCAAAATGTGCCTTTCACAGAGAAAAACTTTCCTGAAGCATATCAGTCTGATCCTGACTTCACAGTGCAGTCCAGCCCCGAAATACCAGGCAATTCTTCTCTGAACAAGAGAAACAGCAAAACCCCAGACGTACGTCTCGGCCTATTGTGGGCCTCGTCAGTGAGGTGCAGCCATATCCCTCTAGGCACACTGAGCAACGGGTCCACGTCTGGATTCCCGCATCACACTTAGGGAGACTTCACAAAATGTCATAATTTGCATAAATAAAAAGAGAGAGAAGCGCTCAACCTGGAAACGAACAATAGCATAATAGCTTGTTCTATGGCTAGTTACCACCCAAGAAGCAGCCTCTTTTTGCTCAACATGTGCCTTTCACAGAGAAAAACTTTCCTGAAGCATATCAGTCTGATCCTGACTTCACAGTGCAGTCCAGCCCCGAAATACCAGGCAATTCTTCTCTGAACAAGAGAAACAGCAAAACCCCAGACGTACGTCTCGGCCTATTGTGGGCCTCGTCAGTGAGGTGCAGCCATATCCCTCTAGGCACACTGAGCAACGGGTCCACGTCTGGATTCCCGCATCACACTTAGGGAGACTTCCCAAAATGTCATAATTTGCATAAATAAAAAGAGAGAGAAGCGCTCAACCTGGAAACGAACAATAGCATAATAGCTTGTTCTATGGCTAGTTACCACCCAAGAAGCAGCCTCTTTTTGAGCAAAAAGAGGCTGCTTCTAGGGTGGTAACTAGCCATAGAACAAGCTATTATGCTATTGTTCGTTCCCAGGTTGAGCGCTTCTCTCTTTTAATGTATGCAAATTATGACACTTAGGGAAGTCTCCCTAAGTGTGATGCGGGAATCCAGACGTGGACCCGTTGCTCAGTGTGCCTAGAGGGATATGGCTGCACCTCACTGACGAGGCCCACAATAGGCCGAAACGTACGTCTGGGGTTTTGCTGTTTCTCTTGTTCAGAAAGGGATTGCCTGGTATTTCGGGGCTGGACTGTACTGTGAAGTCAGGATCAGACTGATATGCTACAGGAAAGTTCTTTTCTGTGAAAGGCACACATTGAGCAAAAAGAGGCTGCTTCTAGGGTGGTAACTAGCCATAGAACAAGCTATTATGCTATTGTTCGTTCCCAGGTTGAGCGCTTCTCTCTTTTAATGTATGCAAATTATGACACTTAGGGAAGTCTCCCTAAGTGTGATGCGGGAATCCAGACGTGGACCCGTTGCTCAGTGTGCCTAGAGGGATATGGCTGCACCTCACTGACGAGGCCCACAATAGGCCGAAACGTACGTCTGGGGTTTTGCTGTTTCTCTTGTTCAGAAAGGGATTGCCTGGTATTTCGGGGCTGGACTGTACTGTGAAGTCAGGATCAGACTGATATGCTACAGGAAAGTTCTTTTCTGTGAAAGGCACACATTGAGCAAAAAGAGGCTGCTTCTAGGGTGGTAACTAGCCATAGAACAAGCTATTATGCTATTGTTCGTTCCCAGGTTGAGCGCTTCTCTCTTTTAATGTATGCAAATTATGACACTTAGGGAAGTCTCCCTAAGTGTGATGCGGGAATCCAGACGTGGACCCGTTGCTCAGTGTGCCTAGAGGGATATGGCTGCACCTCACTGACGAGGCCCACAATAGGCCGAAACGTACGTCTGGGGTTTTGCTGTTTCTCTTGTTCAGAAAGGGATTGCCTGGTATTTCGGGGCTGGACTGTACTGTGAAGTCAGGATCAGACTGATATGCTACAGGAAAGTTCTTTTCTGTGAAAGGCACACATTGAGCAAAAAGAGGCTGCTTCTAGGGTGGTAACTAGCCATAGAACAAGCTATTATGCTATTGTTCGTTCCCAGGTTGAGCGCTTCTCTCTTTTAATGTATGCAAATTATGACACTTAGGGAAGTCTCCCTAAGTGTGATGCGGGAATCCAGACGTGGACCCGTTGCTCAGTGTGCCTAGAGGGATATGGCTGCACCTCACTGACGAGGCCCACAATAGGCCGAAACGTACGTCTGGGGTTTTGCTGTTTCTCTTGTTCAGAAAGGGATTGCCTGGTATTTCGGGGCTGGACTGTACTGTGAAGTCAGGATCAGACTGATATGCTACAGGAAAGTTCTTTTCTGTGAAAGGCACACATTGAGCAAAAAGAGGCTGCTTCTAGGGTGGTAACTAGCCATAGAACAAGCTATTATGCTATTGTTCGTTCCCAGGTTGAGCGCTTCTCTCTTTTAATGTATGCAAATTATGACACTTAGGGAAGTCTCCCTAAGTGTGATGCGGGAATCCAGACGTGGACCCGTTGCTCAGTGTGCCTAGAGGGATATGGCTGCACCTCACTGACGAGGCCCACAATAGGCCGAAACGTACGTCTGGGGTTTTGCTGTTTCTCTTGTTCAGAAAGGGATTGCCTGGTATTTCGGGGCTGGACTGTACTGTGAAGTCAGGATCAGACTGATATGCTACAGGAAAGTTCTTTTCTGTGAAAGGCACACATTGAGCAAAAAGAGGCTGCTTCTAGGGTGGTAACTAGCCATAGAACAAGCTATTATGCTATTGTTCGTTCCCAGGTTGAGCGCTTCTCTCTTTTAATGTATGCAAATTATGACACTTAGGGAAGTCTCCCTAAGTGTGATGCGGGAATCCAGACGTGGACCCGTTGCTCAGTGTGCCTAGAGGGATATGGCTGCACCTCACTGACGAGGCCCACAATAGGCCGAAACGTACGTCTGGGGTTTTGCTGTTTCTCTTGTTCAGAAAGGGATTGCCTGGTATTTCGGGGCTGGACTGTACTGTGAAGTCAGGATCAGACTGATATGCTACAGGAAAGTTCTTTTCTGTGAAAGGCACACATTGAGCAAAAAGAGGCTGCTTCTAGGGTGGTAACTAGCCATAGAACAAGCTATTATGCTATTGTTCGTTCCCAGGTTGAGCGCTTCTCTCTTTTAATGTATGCAAATTATGACACTTAGGGAAGTCTCCCTAAGTGTGATGCGGGAATCCAGACGTGGACCCGTTGCTCAGTGTGCCTAGAGGGATATGGCTGCACCTCACTGACGAGGCCCACAATAGGCCGAAACGTACGTCTGGGGTTTTGCTGTTTCTCTTGTTCAGAAAGGGATTGCCTGGTATTTCGGGGCTGGACTGTACTGTGAAGTCAGGATCAGACTGATATGCTACAGGAAAGTTCTTTTCTGTGAAAGGCACACATTGAGCAAAAAGAGGCTGCTTCTAGGGTGGTAACTAGCCATAGAACAAGCTATTATGCTATTGTTCGTTCCCAGGTTGAGCGCTTCTCTCTTTTAATGTATGCAAATTATGACACTTAGGGAAGTCTCCCTAAGTGTGATGCGGGAATCCAGACGTGGACCCGTTGCTCAGTGTGCCTAGAGGGATATGGCTGCACCTCACTGACGAGGCCCACAATAGGCCGAAACGTACGTCTGGGGTTTTGCTGTTTCTCTTGTTCAGAAAGGGATTGCCTGGTATTTCGGGGCTGGACTGTACTGTGAAGTCAGGATCAGACTGATATGCTACAGGAAAGTTCTTTTCTGTGAAAGGCACACATTGAGCAAAAAGAGGCTGCTTCTAGGGTGGTAACTAGCCATAGAACAAGCTATTATGCTATTGTTCGTTCCCAGGTTGAGCGCTTCTCTCTTTTAATGTATGCAAATTATGACACTTAGGGAAGTCTCCCTAAGTGTGATGCGGGAATCCAGACGTGGACCCGTTGCTCAGTGTGCCTAGAGGGATATGGCTGCACCTCACTGACGAGGCCCACAATAGGCCGAAACGTACGTCTGGGGTTTTGCTGTTTCTCTTGTTCAGAAAGGGATTGCCTGGTATTTCGGGGCTGGACTGTACTGTGAAGTCAGGATCAGACTGATATGCTACAGGAAAGTTCTTTTCTGTGAAAGGCACACATTGAGCAAAAAGAGGCTGCTTCTAGGGTGGTAACTAGCCATAGAACAAGCTATTATGCTATTGTTCGTTCCCAGGTTGAGCGCTTCTCTCTTTTAATGTATGCAAATTATGACACTTAGGGAAGTCTCCCTAAGTGTGATGCGGGAATCCAGACGTGGACCCGTTGCTCAGTGTGCCTAGAGGGATATGGCTGCACCTCACTGACGAGGCCCACAATAGGCCGAAACGTACGTCTGGGGTTTTGCTGTTTCTCTTGTTCAGAAAGGGATTGCCTGGTATTTCGGGGCTGGACTGTACTGTGAAGTCAGGATCAGACTGATATGCTACAGGAAAGTTCTTTTCTGTGAAAGGCACACATTGAGCAAAAAGAGGCTGCTTCTAGGGTGGTAACTAGCCATAGAACAAGCTATTATGCTATTGTTCGTTCCCAGGTTGAGCGCTTCTCTCTTTTAATGTATGCAAATTATGACACTTAGGGAAGTCTCCCTAAGTGTGATGCGGGAATCCAGACGTGGACCCGTTGCTCAGTGTGCCTAGAGGGATATGGCTTCACCTCACTGACGAGGCCCACAATAGGCCGAAACGTACGTCTGGGGTTTTGCTGTTTCTCTTGTTCAGAAAGGGATTGCCTGGTATTTCGGGGCTGGACTGTACTGTGAAGTCAGGATCAGACTGATATGCTACAGGAAAGTTCTTTTCTGTGAAAGGCACACATTGAGCAAAAAGAGGCTGCTTCTAGGGTGGTAACTAGCCATAGAACAAGCTATTATGCTATTGTTCGTTCCCAGGTTGAGCGCTTCTCTCTTTTAATGTATGCAAATTATGACACTTAGGGAAGTCTCCCTAAGTGTGATGCGGGAATCCAGACGTGGACCCGTTGCTCAGTGTGCCTAGAGGGATATGGCTGCACCTCACTGACGAGGCCCACAATAGGCCGAAACGTACGTCTGGGGTTTTGCTGTTTCTCTTGTTCAGAAAGGGATTGCCTGGTATTTCGGGGCTGGACTGTACTGTGAAGTCAGGATCAGACTGATATGCTACAGGAAAGTTCTTTTCTGTGAAAGGCACACATTGAGCAAAAAGAGGCTGCTTCTAGGGTGGTAACTAGCCATAGAACAAGCTATTATGCTATTGTTCGTTCCCAGGTTGAGCGCTTCTCTCTTTTAATGTATGCAAATTATGACACTTAGGGAAGTCTCCCTAAGTGTGATGCGGGAATCCAGACGTGGACCCGTTGCTCAGTGTGCCTAGAGGGATATGGCTGCACCTCACTGACGAGGCCCACAATAGGCCGAAACGTACGTCTGGGGTTTTGCTGTTTCTCTTGTTCAGAAAGGGATTGCCTGGTATTTCGGGGCTGGACTGTACTGTGAAGTCAGGATCAGACTGATATGCTACAGGAAAGTTCTTTTCTGTGAAAGGCACACATTGAGCAAAAAGAGGCTGCTTCTAGGGTGGTAACTAGCCATAGAACAAGCTATTATGCTATTGTTCGTTCCCAGGTTGAGCGCTTCTCTCTTTTAATGTATGCAAATTATGACACTTAGGGAAGTCTCCCTAAGTGTGATGCGGGAATCCAGACGTGGACCCGTTGCTCAGTGTGCCTAGAGGGATATGGCTGCACCTCACTGACGAGGCCCACAATAGGCCGAAACGTACGTCTGGGGTTTTGCTGTTTCTCTTGTTCAGAAAGGGATTGCCTGGTATTTCGGGGCTGGACTGTACTGTGAAGTCAGGATCAGACTGATATGCTACAGGAAAGTTCTTTTCTGTGAAAGGCACACATTGAGCAAAAAGAGGCTGCTTCTAGGGTGGTAACTAGCCATAGAACAAGCTATTATGCTATTGTTCGTTCCCAGGTTGAGCGCTTCTCTCTTTTAAAATAGACGTACCTGGTACGTCAGTTGTCTAACAGAGTGCTGGAAGCGATCGCAATTGCTTCCAGCATCTCTCAGGGTATTGCAGTGATGCCTCGATATGGAGGCATCCTGCAATACCTTTTTACAAGCCTCCGATGCAGAGAGAGCCACTCTGTGGCCCTCTCTGCACCGGTAGCGATGGTGCCATTCGTTGGTGAGTGGGAGCGTAGGAGGGAGGCGGGTGGGTGGCCCATCGCTACCTGGCATCCGGTTCCTGTAAGTGCAATGTGCACGCCGGGTGCAGGGGGGGCGCGCGCGCATTAGCCACTAACACCAATGAGATCATCAGAGGGAGAGGGGGAAAAAAGTTAAATAAAATGAAATATAAAAGGATCTGGGAGGGGCAGGGGGTGGGGGTATTGAGGCGGGGCTGCTGCACTACAGAAAAAGTTTAAAGGTCAAAAGAAAAAACAAAAATACTGTTGTTTTTGGGGGCAAACTGGGTACTGGCAGACAGCTGCCAGTACCCAAGATGGCGGCAATTAGGTAGCGGGGGAGGGTTAGAGAGCTGTTTGGGGGGGGGGGATCAGGGCGGTTGGAGGCTAAGGCAGGGGTCCATCACAGATGAATAAATATTTTAAAAAAATAAAATAAAAAAAAACTTTTAATTAAAATGGCCAGGGCAATTGTGGGGTGGGGGAGGGAAGAGAGCTGTTTTGGAGGGATCACGGGGTGGGATGTGTCAGGGGGGAGGCTGATCTCTACACTAAAGCTAGAATTAATCCTGCAAGCTCTCTACAAGCTACCTAATTAACTCCTTCACTGCTGGGCATAATTCACGTGTGGTGCGCAGCAGCATTTAGCGGCCTTCTAATTACCAAAAAGCAACGCCAAAGCCATATAAGTCTGCTATTTCTGAACAAAGTGGATCCCAGAGAAGCTTTTACAACAATTTGTGCCATAATTGCACAAGCTGTTTGTAAATAATTTCGGTGAGAAACCTAAAATTGTAAAAAATTGAAAGTTTTTTTTTTTTTTTTTTTTTTTTTTTATTTGCTCGCATTTGGCAGTGAAATGGTGGCATGAAATATACCAAAATGGGCCTAGATCAATACTTGGGGTTGTCTACTACACTAGAGCTAAAATTAACCCTTCAAGCTCCCTAATTAACCCCTTCACTGCTGGGTATAATTCACGTGTGGTGCGCAGCAGCATTTAGCGGCCTTCTAATTACCAAAAAGCAACGCCAAAGCCATATAAGTCTGCTATTTCTGAGCAAAGGGGATCCCAGAGAAGCATTTGCAACCATTTGTGCCATAATTGCAGAGGCTGTTTGTAAATAATTTCAGTGGGAAACCTAAAGTTTGTGACAAAATTTGTGAAAAAGTGAACATTTTTTTTTTTATTTGATCGCATTTGTCGGTGAGATGGTGGCATGAAATATACCAAAATGGGCCTAGATCAATACTTTGGGTTGTCTTCTAAAAAAAAAAAAATATATAAATGTCAAGGGATATTCCTGACAGATATCAGTGTTCCAATGTAACTAGCGCTAATTTTGAAAAGAAGTGGTTTGGAAATAGCAAAGTGCTACTTGTATTTATGGCCCTATAACTTGCAAAGAACATGTAAAGATTGGCTATTTCTAAACTCAGGACAAAATTTAGAAACTATTTAGCATGGGTGTTTTTTGGTGGTTGTAGATGTGTAACAGATTTTGGGGGTCAAAGTTAGAAAAAGTGTGTGTTTTTTTTTTTCCATTTTTCCTCATTTTATAATTTTTTTTATAGTAAATTATAAGATATGATGAAAATAATAGTATCTTTAGAAAGTCCATTTAATGGAGAAAAAAAAAGGCATATAATATGTGTGGGTACAGTAAATGAGTAAGAGGAAACTTACAGCTAAACACAAACACAGCAGAAATGTAAAAATATCCCTTTTCCTTAAGGGTAAGAAAATTGAAAAATTAAGGGGTTAAGCACTTTTTTGATCATGGTGTTATATGAACTTACAAAATTTAATCTGGTTGGGTTCAACATCCTACTTCTGACAGTTTTTTTTTTTTTTTTATAGTGCTATAACCTCTGCTGACAAATTTTTCCTTCATGTCATTGGATCTAGCTTTCCTAATTTCTTGGTCTCACACTATCCTGTCAACTCTTACCAACTGCGATTTGGGTACACTATGAAAAACTTGGGGTGGATGGAAACTGCTTCTATGTTACAAGGTATTCCTGTCCGTAGGCTTAACAAACAAGTCAGTTGTCAGCCTGCCATCCTGTTTGGAGACCACAGTGTCTAGAAATTCCAACTTGTTTTTATCAAATTTTCTACTGAATTTCAAAAAAGAAACAGCATTTTCAATGTCTGATTTGAACTCTAATTTATCAGTGGGGCCCCGCCACACGATGAACAAATCCTCAATGTAGCGGAACCACCTCTCGCAGTATTGGTTAAAAAGTGGATTTGTGTACACATGCCTCTCTTCGATGGCATCCATTACCAAACAGGCATAGGATGGGGCCACATTGGACCCCATCGCTGTGCCTGTTTTTTGCATAAAGGATTGATTTTCAAAAAGAAAAAAATGATTGGTCAGAACCAGATTAAGTAATTGAATTAACCATTTGAGTTGTACCTCATTATACAGATTGCTTTACAATAGTGCCTATTTCACACATTCCACCCCCACGGAGTAGAGAGAATTCACATCCCAGGTAGCCAGTATAACACCATCATCAGAACTTATATTGAGTGTGTATATTAACACATTGTGGTTGATAGTTTGCTGCATTTGTTTTTAATCAGATAGTCCAATACACCCATAATGAATTAAGGGTTAATGTAATTAATTTTTTGTGTCCAATGAAATTATTTGTGGTGATGTCACTTTTATTAACCCCTCCCATGTGTGTTGATTTGATTACTGTTTTATCAGTATGTCTATAAATTGTTGTTTGTATTCTTGATTAGCTTGAGAAAGGGACAGGTGCCCCGAAATGTTGCTCTTAATAAAGGTATAGCCTTTACACTGTGTGCGCCACCTTGTGCTTTGTTACTTTGTATCCTAAGGCCTAGAGGGTGGTCTCCGTGGTGTTGCACCAGACTTTTATGATTATATACTGAGAAGTAGTCGTGATAGTGCGGATCTCATTGTTCAGTGTGTGTGTGTGTATGTATATATATATATATATATATATATATATATATATATATATATATATATATATATATATATATATATATATATATATATATATATATATATATATATATATATATATATATATACGGCTGTGAGTAAAGCCCAATATAAGATCATACATCTGGCTTTACCCAGGTAATCCTAGATTACCCAATCGCTTCTGGATAAAGCTTTACACATATATACGGTGCACTGTAATTCCCCCCATCTTCACTATTTTTTTTTGCCTCTTCCTTGGGGGTTTAAGGGTGGTGCCCCGTCGATTCTCTGGCATCCACCCCAACGAAAACTCCTTTTCCTGTAACTTCATTCTGAAATTGTGAGCTTTCCAGTTCCTGTTAGAAATGGAAGTGCAGAACCCTGTTATATTCCACACAGACATTGGCTGCACACTCTTGTGACCTTTTTATAACTGTCCCTAATTGGCCACAGCAGTGAAGGTAACCTAAGTTACAACATGGCAGCTCCCATTGTTTTATAGACATTAAAATGTTACACTTATTTTGTCACTATTTAAGCAACTAATGAAACTTTAAACAAATATATATATATATACATGTTATTCTCATACTAATCTTTTCTTTGAATGCATCATTCTAGCATTTATTTAGTGTTTAAGGTAGAACATGCAGTGATGTGAGATATTATTGCAGAAAATGCAGCGTATCTGCAGAAAGAACAGGCTACACGCAGGAACTATTCGCACTTTTGCTTTGCAGTGCTGCTTCACATCAGGCTGTTCTCTTTAAACAGCGCTGTGCTCTGGCTGCACTGTGAACATTTTCCTTATCACAGTGCAACCAGCGTGAAGCATTGTTTGAAGTGGACAATCAAATATGGAGCAGTGATGCAAAGCGGCAGTGCACTGACTGTGACTCCTGAATATAAAGGTGTCCTTATGAACAATGCACCTTTTTATTACTACATTTTTACCTTATAATTATGTGATGTTAGACCAAGAGCAAAGGAAATACATTTGAAAATAATAAATTATCTTCTATCTCTTCGTCCATATTGGAAGTCAACTATAAAATCCTGCATTGCTGGTACCTAACTCCCAGAAGACTATACCGACTATTTACCCAAATTAGCAACCGCTGTGGGAGATGCGGCCATGTGGGAAATACTGGCACAATATCATGCGAGAAATTAAAGAGATCCTCCAGACCTTTATCCCTTCTGAACCTCTAATATGGTTGTTAAATAAATCCCTAAATCTCCCCTCCAAACATATAAATATACTCTTATAAATTATGACAAAAAGTACATGAGCCCTAATTGCTAGGAACTGGAAGTCACAAGAAGTCCCTGGCTTGGCAATGTGGAAACAAAAGGTCACAAACCTTGAGGAGTACAGCTCTTTCAAATTAGGCAAAAGAGATGCTTTCACCAAAGTACAAACGTTATGGGACCATTATATCAAAACACACTCTAAAAACCCTCACAATAGACTACACTAGAAACAATTTTTCAATTCATGGGGAGGCAGTGGACGTAGGACTATGAGGTGGAACAACCAACAATTATATAACCCTTACACCATCTTTTTACTACACTTACACCTAACTAGACTAACCACATACTTCCACCAGCTTTGTAGCAGTGAAAGATCAGATAATATACCGAGACACAACTGTTATTTTTGTACTGTTAATTATGTTCTTACAAAAATGTAAAATCAAGAATCTGTAACTTTAAAATCTCACATTATTGTCAACAAACCTAATCTGTATTATTGTTTAAAAAAACCTGTATGTTGAAAACAGATTCAACTGGAGTGTTTGAAAAGAGGAAATCCTCTATATGGAATGTACTTAAATTAATCAATAGATCTTCTTGTTCTTGCAACCTTAAAAGAAAATCGGAGAGATCTCCATAGTGCAGCTGTAAATTCACTCTATTCTATAGCGAATTGAACTGGTACTCACATGAAATAGCGCTACGTAAGCTCAGTTAAAGATGAAAACTCAGGCAAAAGCGATTTCCACTTTATTGCCACAATGTTTAAAACAAATGTTAAAAACAATCACTCTGGGGTCTGGAGACTCTCTTTAAAGACACATATTATATACCATTGCCTGATGCCATGATGCTTTTATAAAACAGTCTGCCATATTTTTAAATTTTTGACACAGTCAGTCTTCTACAGTTCTGGACTTTCACACTCAGTCTCAGTCACTATACTATCATTACAAAGAATCTGTTCACAAGTCACAACTTCACAAAAAGTTCATCACCAATAATAATATTAAAAAAATATATATACTGCATAAAAACATGACTTACCGAATAATGATGATGTGCCTGCCCTGCTGCTGCTGGCTGCCTGCCTCTCACTCTCAGTCTCTGCTTCTGCCAATGCCTGCTGCTGCCCAAAGTTGCAGCCACTCTCTTCAGTACAGTGCTGCTGTGTTTTCCCTCCCTGCTGGCTCTCCTGTCTCCCACTGTCCACTGCACTGGGCCACTCGATAGCAGTGTGTCTCACATGTAACCCACATGGCCTGCTTGAGCTCAGTGCTCACTGACTGATGCTGCGATGCAGCCGCTGCTGCTCCCAGGCTGAGGCTCCGTCCTGCTCCCTCCACTATGTCACATGGTCGTGCGGTGAGTCAACTTGTCATGACATCACAGCCGCCGGCCCGCCCCACCTGACCCGGCCCGCATATGAGGATTCCTGACCTGAATCCTCCTGAGTCCTCCTCCGCTGGCCTGCCGCTGCCTATGAGACATACTGAGCTGAGCCTGTGACTGTGTGAGACTGTCACTGAGACAGACACAGGCTCAGTCACTGTAGAGATGGCAGGCTGAGGCAGAGTCTGGCTGGTTTTATAGTAAGGTGGGTGACTAAGGTCTTAGGGGGTAACGGTTAGTTAGCAGTGCACCAGCGGCCGCCGCCACAGCGCCAGTCGGTTTATTAACTTGCGGTCAGCGGCGAGGCGGGGGTTAAATTATGTAACAAATAAGTTTAATAAAAAAAAAATTACTACACTGCTGCAGCTTTAGTGGGGAGTCTGAGGACTAAGTCAGTGCATGAGTGCAACAGGATTTTTATTGCAAACTCAGGCTCAGCAATTGCACAAATATTTTTATACATACACAGACAACAGCAGCCAGGGCCAGGCCAGCCCAGCTGAGCTGTCGGCCGGCGGCCCACCGGGATTTTTCCCGGTATCCCGGCTGCCCAATCCGGCCCTGCCATTTAGCCTCCAGCATACAAATCATCCTTTTAACGATACAATGTAGCAGCTTGGTTTTAGAAGTGTCAATTTTAAAAAAGAGCCCGTCCTACCTTGTGACGTAATGGCATGTGACATCTGACATACGTTTCGCCAATTGGCTTTGTCACACGCCATTACGTCACGAGGAGGGGCTGACTCTTTTTTGAAATTGACATTTTTTTGACTAAACTGCTACAATGTATTGTTAAAAAGACGATTTGTATGCTGGAGGCTAAATGGTATATAATATGTGTCTTTAAAGAGAGTCTCCAGACCCCAGAGTGATTGCTTTTAACATTTGTTTTAAACATTGTGGCAATAAAGTGGAAATCGCTTTTACCTGAGTTTTCATCTTTAACTGAGCGCAATACTTAGAGCTAACGTTTCGCTATTCCATGTGAGTACTGGTTCAATTTGCTATAGAATAGAGTGATTTTACAGCCGCACTATGAATATCTCGCTCTATTTTTTCTTTTGAGGTTGCAAGGACCATAAGATCCATTGATTCATTTATGAACATTCCATATAGAGGATTTCCTCTTTTCAAACACTCCAGTTTTATGTAACCGGTTTTATGTGCAGTGTATTGTCAAAAAATGTATTTCACACAGGAAACAAATTTTGAGACATTTCAACAACTTACAATTTCTTTTTCTTCTCTGTAGCTAATTTGCAATACAATTTTCAACTGTTGCAATATAATATAAAAATTTGCTTTAATATCAAGGTAATCAACACAATGCAATTAAGCTGATGCTATAGTGTAAGTGCCTAATTCAAGATAGAATTTAATTTGCAAGGCTTGCAGAAATTATTTAACTAAAAACATCTCATTGAAGAAAATTAAGAAAAGTTCTGCCTTTGGGGAGTGCTTAATGTCTCTTTAAAACAACTTTCCAATTTACTTGTATTAACAAATTTGCTGTGTTCTATTGATATCCTATGTTGAAGAGTAAAGTAAATCTACTTTTCTGCACCAGACCTATCTCCTTCCTTGCTAACCCGTGTCACTAACTGTCTTGCTCACATCTCTTCCTGGATGTCCTCTCACTACCTCAGGATGAATCTCTCCAAAACTGAGCTCCTTATTTTCCTCCCTTCTTCCAAAATCTTCACCCCCAAAATCTTTACCCCCCCAATCTCTCTAACTGTTGACAACTCCATCATTACCCCTACCCCACATGCCCGATGTCTCGAGGTCACATTTGACTCAGATCTTTCTTTCACTCCTCACATTCAATCCTTAGGAGCTCAGGAGCATGCACGTGTCTTTAGCCATCTATAGCAGCAGTGTTTGTATTTATGTATAACATTGCTATGGATAATGTTGCAAAATTGGCTGCCAGGTGGCTAGAGACACGTGCGCGCTCCTGAGCTTGCCTTAGATTTCTCTTTAACAAAGGATATTAAGAGAACTAAGCAAAATTGATAACAGAAGTTAATTGGAAAGTTTTTTAGAATTTCATGCTCTATCAAATCCTATGAATTTTAATATTGACTTTACTGTCCCTAAAACATTCCTGCTTTTTAAATAAAGATAGCAAGAGAACGAAGAAAAATTAATAATAGGAGTAAATTAGAAAGTTGCTTAACATTGCATGCTCTATCTGAATCATGAAAGAAAACATTTGGGTTTAGTGTCCCTTTTAAGCATTTGATTTAATATATTTGAAAATTGAAAGAATGTGATCGATAACCTGGACCTTCTCAGTATAATTTCAGAATGCTTTTTAAATATTAGTATATTTTATTAATATATATAAAAAAATAATTATATATATATATATATATATATATATATATATATATATATATATATATATATATATATATATATATATTTATAATATTTTGAGTAGGTGATCATGTTTGATTAGATTCCTTGGTGGAAGTGTCTGACTCTGTTAACTGTAGTAGAGAGATGTGTAGCAGGAAAGAAAAAAAATGCACCTAATATTTCATGGATTTGGTTGTCTAGTTTACAATTGGGCAAAATTTTAACCTTGATTGACCTTTTTATTAAAGGGACAGTAAATATTTTTTTCTTTTTACTGTTATGATTCAGAGTGTGCAATTTTAATTAACTTTCTAGTTTTCTTCTATGATCTAATGTGCTTAATTATCTTAGTATCCTTTGTTGAAAAGCATACCTAGGTAAACTCAGGAGCAGCAATGCACTACTTGGAGCTGCTAATTGGTGGCTGAACATATATGCCTCTTGTCACTTACTCACCCAAATAATTCAGATAGCTCCAATTAGTGCATTGCTGCTTCTTCAACAAATGATATCAAGAGAATGAAACAAATTTGATAATAGGAGTAAATTGGGAAACCTTTGAGTTTTGTGTCCCTTTTTAATATAAATCCAATTTTTCTTTCTTTCATGATTCAGATAGCGCTTATTTTAAATAACTTTCTCCTTTATTTCTATTATCTAATTTGCTTAAAGGGACAGTAAACTTAAAACATAATTTTATATAATTCTGCACATAGTGCAGAATTATATAACATTATCTTAGCGACAGCTTTCAAAATCAAACGGATTTTAGCTGTCAAAGTTGCACTTACCTGTTCTGCTCTCCATGATCTTCTGATTAGGTCTTCTTTTTCAAAAGCGCTTTGCGGGTAAGCTGTCTAATCATAGCGTGCCTGATCTCGCTATTGAACTGAATGTATCGCGTTCCCGCTACCAGACCAAAGTGGGAGGGCACTACATTCAGTTCAACAGCACTAAGATAATGTTATATAAATCTGCACTATGTGCAGAATTATATAGCATTATTTTTTAAGTTTTCTGTCCCTTTAGAGGGACTGTCTCTACTCATAATAATAATAATTTCTCTTACTTGGTGTATTCAGTCCACGGCTTCATCCTTACTTGTGGGATATTCTCAATCCCTACAGAAAGTGGCAAAGAGAGCACACAGCAAAGCTGTCCATATAGCTCCCCAAAAGCTCCGCCCGCCCAGTCATTCACTTTGCCGCTCTAACAAGTAGCATCTCCATGGGAGGGTAAAGAGTATGTGGTTTTAGATTTGTAGTTTTTATTTCTTCAATCAAAAGTTTGTTATTTTAAAATAGTGCCGGTTTGTACTATTTACTCTGAGGCAGAAAGTGATGAAGATTTCTGCTGAGAGGAAAAAGATTTTAGCATGTTGTAACTAAAATCCATGGCTGTTCCCACACAGGACTGTTGAGTACAGGCGAACTTCAGTTGGGGGAACAGTTTGCAGGCTTATACTGCTTAAGGTATGTTCAGTCATTTTTTCTAACAAGACCTGGTAGTGCTAGAAGACTGACAGATATCCCATGAGGGAAGGTAAGCCATTTTCTGAGACACAGTATAAAATGATGGCTTCAGTTAAGGGCTTTAATACTGGTAGACACTGTGATGGCTAAATAGATTACTTTATTAAGGTAATCCTATATTTTTTAAGCGTTTTTAAACGTTGAAAACACTTTTTGGGGACTTTTTTTATGCCTGGCATATTATAAGACAGCTAATCTGACTCAGAAAGGCCCCATAACTCTGGAGAAGGGAGGAGGGGGCCTCATTTTCGCGCCTCAATTGCGCAGTTTATTTGCAACACAGCTCCACGCAGCTTCATGTGCAGAGCCTTTAGAGTACAAGAGGACTTCAGGGAGGCTTAATTTACACCTGCAAATAACCCTAAAGGAAGGTAAAGCCACAGCAAAGACTGTGGCATAGTACTGTAGTGGGTTAAACCGGGTATTTACTTCATTTTGCTCCGGTTTGGGCATTAAGGAGACCCTTGCAGGGCTGGAATAAGGGTAAACAGGCCAAGAAGCCTGCTCCTGCTACCAAGACAGCATGAAGAGGTAGCCCCTGATCCAGGATCGGATCTGGTAGGGGGCAGACTTTCTCTCTTTGCTCAGGCTTGGGCAAGAGATGTTCCCGACCCCTGGGCATTAGAAATAGTTGCTCAGGGGTATCTTCTAGAATTCAAGGACTCTCCCCCAAGGGGAAGGTTCCACATTTCTCGTTTGTCTTCAGACCAAACAAAGAAACAGGCGTTCTTACGCTGTGTAGAAGATCTACTAAAAATGGGAGTGATACACCCAGTTCCATTTGCAGAACAAGGACTGGGCTTTTACTCAAACCTGTTCGTAGTTCCCAAGAAGGAAGGAACTTTCAGGCCAATCCTGGATCTAAAAATTCTAAACAAATTCCTCAGAGTTCCGTCTTTCAAGATGGAAACCATTCGGACAATCTTGCCGATGATCCAGGAAGGTCAATATATGACTACCATGGATCTAAAGGATGCGTACCTACATATACCTATCCACAAAGATCACCATCAGTTCCTAAGGTTCGCCTTTCTGGACAAACATTACCAGTTCGTGGCCCTTCCTTTCAGGTTGGCCAGGTGCTAGGGTCCCTTCTGGCGGTACTAAGACCACGGGGTATTGCAGTAGCACCTTACCTAGACGACATATTAATACAGGCATCGTCTTTTCACAGAGCCAAGGCTCATACGGACATCGTTCTGGCCTTTCTAAGGTCTCACGGGTGGAAAGTGAATGTAGAAAAGAGTTCTCTGTCACCGCTCACAAGGGTTCCCTTTCTGGGAACATTAATAGACTCGGTAAAAATGAAAATCTTTCTGACAGAGGTCAGAAAGTTAAAACTGTTGAATACTTGCCGAGTTCTTCATTCCATTCCTCGGCCTTCCGTGGCTCAGTGCATGGAAGTAATTGGTTTAATGGTTGCGGCGATGGACGTAGTCCCTTTCGCCCGAATCCATCTCAGACCACTGCAACTGTGCATGCTCAAACAGTGGAATGGAGATTACGCAGATTTATCTCCTCAAATTCAAATGGACCTAAAAACCAGAGACTCTCTTCTCTGGTGGTTGTCCCAAGATCACCTGTCTCAGGGAATGAGTTTCCGCAGACCGGAGTGGATCATTGTCACGACCGATGCCAGTCTGGTAGGCTGGGGTGCGGTCTGGAACTCCCTGAAGGCTCAGGGACTATGGTCTCAGGAAGAATCTCTTCTCCCGATAAACATTTTGGAGCTGAGAGCGATTTTCAACACGCTCCAGGCGTGGCCTCAACTAGCAGAGGCCAAATTCATCAGATTTCAGTCGGACTACATCACGACTGTAGCGTACATCAATCATCAGGGGGGAACAAAGAGTTCCCTAGCTATGAAGGAAGTATCCAAGATTATCAAATGGGCGGAGGATCACTCCTGCCATCTATCTGCAATTCACATCCCAGGGGTAGACAACTGGAAGGCGGATTTTCTAAGTCGTCAGACTTTACATCCGGGGGAGTGGGAACTCCACCCGGAGGTTTTTGCTCAGCTGACCCAGCTTTGGGGCATTCCCGAGTTGGATCTGATGGCGTCCCGTCAGAACACCAAACTTCCCCTTTACGGATCCAGATCCAGGGATCCCAAGGCGGCATTGATAGATGCATTAATAGCGCCTTGGTCATTTAGTCTAGCTTATGTCTTTCCACCGTTTCCTCTTCTCCCTCGGCTAATAGCCAGAATCAAACGGGAGAAGGCTTTGGTAATTCTGATAGCGCCTGCGTGGCCACGCAGGACTTGGTATGCAGACCTAGTGGACATGTCATCGGTCCCACCATGGAAACTGCCATCGAGGCAGAATCTTCTAATCCAAGGTCCTTTCAAGCATCCAAATCTAGTTTCTCTGCAACTGACTGCTTGGAGATTGAACGCTTAATCCTAGCTAAGCGGGGTTTCTCTGAATCAGTTATAGATACTCTGATACAGGCCAGAAAGCCTGTCACCAGGAAAATTTACCATAAGATATGGCGGAAATATCTTTGTTGGTGTGAATCCAAGGGTTACTTGTGGAGTAAAGTTAGGATTCCAAGGATATTGTCTTTTCTCCAAGAAGGATTGGAGAAAGGTCTGTCAGCTAGTTCCTTAAAGGGACAGATATCTGCTCTATCTATTCTGTTACACAGGCGTCTGGCAGTTGTACCAGATGTTCAGGCGTTTGCACAGGCCTTAGTTAGAATCAAGCCTGTCTACAGACCTGTGGCTCCTCCATGGAGTCTAAATTTAATTCTTTCAGTTCTTCAAGGGGTTCCGTTTGAACCTTTACATTCCATAGATATCAAGTTATTATCTTGGAAAGTTTTGTTTTTAGTAGCTATCTCTTCTGCTCGAAGAGTTTCAGAATTATCTGCTTTACAGTGTGATTCACCCTATCTGGTGTTCCATGCAGATAAGGTTGTTTTGCATACTAAACCTGGTTTCCTTCCGTAGGTGGTTTCTAATAAGAAAATTAACCAGGAAATCATTGTTCCTTCTCTGTGCCCTAATCCAGTTTCTAAGACGGAACGACTGTTGCACAATCTTGATGTGGTTCGTGCTTTAAAGTTCTATTTAAAGGCAACAAAAGATTTCAGACAAACATCAGCCTTGTTTGTTGTCTATTCCGGTAAGAGGAGAGGTCAGAAAGCGACTGCTACCTCTCTTTCATTCTGGCTGAAAAGCATCATCCGATTGGCTTATGAGACTGCTGGTAAGCAGCCTCCTGAACGAATTACAGCTCATCCCACTAGAGCTGTGGCTTCCACATGGGCTTTCAAGAATGAGGCTTCTGTTGAACAGATTTGTAAGGCAGCGACTTGGTCTTCACTGCATACATTCGCCAAATTTTACAAATTCGATACTTTTGCTTCTTCGGAGGCTATTTTTGGGAGAAAGGTTTTGCAAGCAGTGGTGCCTTCCGTTTAGGTTTCCTGACTTGTTCCCTCCCTTCATCCGTGTCCTATTGCTTTGGTATTGGTATCCCACAAGTAAGGATGAAGCCGTGGACTGAATACACCAAGTAAGAGAAAACAGAATTTATGCTTACCTGATAAATTACTTTCTCTTACAGGTGTATTCAGTCCACGGCCCGCCCTGATATTTAAGTCAGGTTTAAATTTAATTTACAATAACTACAGTCACCACTACACCCTATGGTTCTCCTTTTTCTCCTAACCGTCGGTCGAATGACTGGGGGGGCGGAGCCTGAGGGGAGCTATATGGACAACTTTGCTGTGTGCTCTCTTTGCCACTTCCTGTAGGGATTGAGAATATCCCACAAGTAAGGATGAAGCCGTGGACTGAATACACCTGTAAGAGAAAGTAATTTATCAGGTAAGCATAAATTCTGTTTTTTATTATTTACAAAGATAGATAATCCCTTTTTATTACCCATTTCCCAGTTTTGCATAACCAACATGGTTTTATTAATATACTTTTTATCTCGGTGATTACCTTGTATCTAAGTTTCTGCAGCCTGCCCCCTTATCTCAGTTCTTTTGACAGACTTGCATTTTAGCCAATCAGTGCTGACTCATAAGTAACTGCATGGGATTGAGTACAATGTTATCTATATGGCACACATGAACTAGTGCTGTCTAGCTGTGAAAAATGCACTGATATAAGAGGCGGCCTTGAAAGGCTTAGAAATTAGCTCATGAACCTACCTAGATTTTGCTTTCAACAAAGAATAACAAGAGAACAAAGAAAATTTGATGAATAAAGTAAATTGGAAAGTTGTTTAAAATTGCATGGCCTGTCTGAATCATGCAAGTTTAATTTTGACTAGACTGGCCCTTTTATTCTCTTTGTATCCTTGTGGAAGCAGCAGATATGCATTACTGGGAGCCCTCTGAACACATCTGGTGAACTAATGACAAGAAGCATTTTTGTGCAGCCACTAATCAGCAGCCATCTCTCAGTAATGCACTGCTGCCCCTACCTAGGTATTCTTTTTCAACTAAGAATACCAAGAGATTTAAGCAAATTAGACAATAGAATTAAATTCGAAAGTTGTTTTAAAATCACATGCTCTGTTATAAAGGGACACTCAAGTAAAAATTAAACTTTCATAATTCTGAAAGAGCACACCATTTTAAGAATTTTTTAAATGTACTCTATTATAAAAAAATATATACACACTTTTTTAGGGACAAGCTACTACTGACCATGTGCACAAGCTCACAGGGTATACGTATAGTAGTGTGTGATTGGCTGATGTCTGTCATATGATACAGGAGTGTTATTGCATTATCTTTTTATTATGCACAATTTATTATGCAATTCTACTGTATTTAGTTGTCCTTGAAGCATGAAAGAAAACTTGAGTTTCTTGTCCCTTTCACTTAATTCTCTAGGAGGACTGCATGTTTGGTAATCATTTAAACAATATGCACATTTTGCATCTCTAATATTTTATAAAATGGGTACAGGCTGGCAGGACCGTCTTTAACACAGGGCAAAAGGGGCAGCTGCCCTGGGCCCAGTCCTTGTTGAGGGGCCCAAGAGTCCTAAAAAAAAAAAAATTTTTTTTTTTTTTTTTTTAGTTCATGCCAGACTGCTGATGTCATGTGACATGGAGGACACACACAGTCAGTCCTAATATTGTCACAGTCAAAAGTTCTTTGCTTATATTTATTTGTGAGAAACTGTGCCAGACCATGCCGATGTCATGTGACATTCCAAGCTAGTGCCATGTGCTGTTTTAGATGTGCACTGTGCAGCACTGGATGCTAAGCCATAACTAGGCATCCAGTCAATCCCACTGCATCAGAAAAGGTCCTGCTGGGGTTACTACTGTCACCAGGTAACTGCTCTGGTGGTGGAGATTGTTTCTGGGTAGGGCTCACTATAGGCGCATGCAGCAGAAAGCTGGAGTGGCAGGCACGTGAGGATTTGAGCATCTGTGCAGCTGCACACACTGCTCTCTTCAGTCTTGAGGCTGTGTGACTCATCTGTATCCATGCAGCCTTGGGCAGACAGCATCCAGTCTGCTGGTCCCCTTAGCCCTGCTCTTTCTGCTGTGGCTCTAAGATCAACTAACTGAAGTTTGATAGGAAAACAGTGTTTTGTAGAAAGGTGTCAGTGAAAAGAATAAGTGAGTGTACACATGCCCCTCCCCCATGCAGCATTGTCTAGTGCAGGATGAGAGGGAACTTGTTCCTAGAAAAGTAGTGACATGTGCTGCTGTGGCTGATGTATAGTGTCATGCTGATACTTCAGACATTAAGGTAAGGTTTATTTTTATAGTTTTTATTTCTCTCTGTTTCAGATTTTACAGCTTCCCATAGTAGTTCTACTGTTCCAGTCAGTAAACTTATATCTGTCTGCACCTCTATGCTTCCGCCTCAGTCTTTACCTTGCTTTGCTCCTGTTGGCTGCCCTAAATCTCTTTAACTAGCTAACCTCACACCAGAATCACATTCAAAAGCATATTAAATTAATCCAGAGTGGAGGAATTTACATATTTATTTACTTATTAGTACTGCTTAGGTCCAGTTTCACATATTGCAATTTTTTTTAATGATTAGCCCAGCAGTGATTTATTTGTTTTTTTTGGATATTGGGGTGGAGAGCGAAATTGCATGGGGGGGGGGGGGGCAAGAAAATGTTTGCCCAGGGTCCAGTCAGTATTAAAGACGGCCCTGCAGGCTGGAGAAGGAAGGGAGGTATTTAATGTAAAGGGATATGAACCCCAAATTTTTCTTTCATGATTCAGATCGAGCATGCAACTATAAGCAACGTTCTAATTTACTCCTATTATCACATTTTCTAAATGTAGCCACCAATCGGCAAATGCTACCCAGGGTGTTGAATCAAAACTGGGCTGGCTCCTAAGCTTAGATTCCTGCTTTATCAAATAAAGATACCAAGAGAACGAAGATAAAATGATAATAGGAGTAAATTAGAAAGCTGCTTAAAATTGCATGCCCTATCTGAATCATGAAAAAGGTTGGGTTTTATATCCCTTTTAAACTATCCATGAACAAAAAATTTACATTTTAAATGAATAACTAAAAAGTAGTTTACCTAAAGGAATTGTTTGATATTTAAATGCACATCATATTTATTTTGTTTCCTTTCTTCTCATTCATATGCATGATAGTTTTTTTTAGTTCAATTGCTATTTGTCATGTTTATATTGGTTATGAAAATAGTCTCAATCAACATGTGCTGCAAAAGAAAGAACTTCCACCCCTCAAAAAAAACATAAACAAGATGTCATCTATGATCTTCTTGTTTGGAAAAAAACAAACAAAGTGATTAATTTTATTCTGCTTGTAACCATATTTAATCCTGTTCTTGAAAAAAATGCATAAGAATATCTATTATAATGATATATTATAGTAAAAAATTAGTAATATAAATGTTAGTAAATTAGTAGAAAATGCTATATTGAAATATATTCTCCTCAAACATCCTATCTAGGCATTGCTAAATGTAACACCAGAAGAAAAATAATTTTTTATTCTTTAAATATAAAATTTTTTGGATATCATTTTTTACATATGTGTAATTTCTCTGCCAAAACACTAGATTTGTGCTAAAGAAAAAAAAAAAATGAATATTTTGTCTTTTAATTATTTGTAATCTGTCTAAAAAAGTCATCATATATCATAATTTTTTTAAACAGTTTTTTTTTTATTATTATTTTTTTTAATCTGCTTCTATTTAAAGGGACATGAAACCCAACATTTGTCTTTCATGATTAATATAGAGAATACTATATAAAAGCTAGGGGTAGTACAGTGATTAAAACCAATCCCAGTTTGGGATTGGTCTTAATCACTGTACTACCCCTAGCTAAGCTTAAAAGCTGTGTTATGCGTCGTTAAGGGAAGTCTGCCTTAAAAAGCAGTCTAAAAGTAAAAAAGAGAGTCATGAACCTCATTTGCATATCTCACCCAGAATCCTTTGCTGCATTGGATGTAATCGGAGAGTTTCTGTGGGAAAAGCATATATATATATATATATATATATATAGAGAGAGAGAGAGAGATGGACGAAGCACACTCTGGTCTTATCAAGTGTACAGCACAATTTTATTTACAGTGATGTTTTGGGGGGGGGGGTTCACCCCTTCATCAGACCAGGAAACGTCACTGTAAATAAAATAGTGTTGTACACTTGATAAGACCAGAGAGTGCTTTGTCCTTCAGCCCTATCTACTACTCTTAGCACCCTGGCATATGAAGCTTGTTAGTGGGAGTGCACCTATATATATATATATAATCTAGATAGAGAGATGCTATTTTTTTTTTTTTACTAGACAGATCTGATTTTATAATCCAGTTCAATACACGCCTGCTTCATGTTCCATATCCTATTTTTCACATTTTACTACATGTAATTAGAGGAAACGCCTTGCGGTCTTGGCTGGTATTTAAGAATTCTTTTTTTTAACAAGCCCTGGCAAAGTTTGGGAGCAGCAGTGATGTGGAGTGACAAAGAAAACAGATGCATTGTTTTTTAAAGAGGGCGGTTCCATTTCATACCTAACAGGGAGGACATAACCTGCTTATTTCGCTTCATCATAAACACGTTATTGGGTCTCCATTGTGTATTTAATATTGGACATGCTTTATATATGACCATTTCCTCATATAATAATTTACAATTATGTATCCATTATATTTTCTCTTTTTTTTTTTGCATAAAAATAGTTAAATGGACACTAAAGTCAAAATTAACCTTTTATGATTCAGAAAGAGCATGCTATTTTAATAGACTTTCCAATTTGCTTCTTTTATTAAATTGTACACAGTCTTTTATATATACACTTTCTGAGGAACTAGCTATTACTGAGCATGTGCAACAGTTCAGTGTGCTGAGTTTGTGATTGGCTGATGGTTGTCACATGATACAGTGGGCTAGCAAATTGAATTTGTCAGTAAAAATTCTACTGCTCATTTAAAATTCAGAGTAAAATTGCTATTGCATTTTTTTTATTTTTTTTTTATTAATTTATTATGCAATTCTACTGTATGTAATGGGCCTTTTAAGCTAAAGCTGTATAAATTGACACTGAAAGATGACATACAAGGATGGGTTATTTACTGACTGTAATGTAAAGAGCAACTCCCATGATCTGCGAGGTGGGATGGGTGACAAATCTCTTCAAGCGTGAAAGCAGGACGTGTCTTTTTTTTTTTTTTCTTTTCTTTTTTTCAGCACAAGAACATCCATTTTCTTATAAAAATGAATATATTTTAAAAACCATCTTTGAGATGTGGCATAAAACCCCTTTAATTTAATTTACTTTTAAGGTGTTAGTATATGTGTTACCTTTTACTTGTTTCAGCCTTTAAAGGGACATAGTAAATGTGTAAAATTTACAATAATTGGATATTTTTCAGTTTCCTGTCAATAACTATTTTTAGCAATGTAGGTAATGAATTCATGCTTAAATGTTGCATAATATTTAAAAAAAATAGACATTCTGTAGCACCTAGTCTTTCCTTCTGCAAAAAATGTTTTGCAGGAATTGCCTGGTATTTCAGCGCTGGACTGACCTTAATCGGCGGATTCAGACTGATATACTGCAGTAAAGTTCTACTCTGTGAAAAGCATAACTCGGCTAAAAGGAAGCTGCACCCAGGTGGTAAATCGCCATAGAACAAGCTTCCTGTGAGTGTGCTTCTCTCTATGTGTATTATATAAATAGTGAATACTATGATCAAATTTTGTTTAAATTTAAATTTTTAAAGTTGTATATCTTTGGTAACAAATGTGTAATTGTAGTGAAATTTGGCATTTTTGTAGCTATTACTAGTCACTTCTAAACCACCAAATTGATCAAGCTGCTTTTAAGTTACTCCAGAATTTATATGGTTTAAAAAGATGGATTATCCATTTATTACCCATTCCCTAGTTATGCACAATTATATTAATATAATTTTTTGCCTCTGTGATTACCTTGTATCTAAGCCTCTGCAGGCAGCCCCCTTATTTCAGTTCTTTTGAGAGACTTGCATTTTAGCCAATCAGTGCTGACTCCAAGGTAACTCCACAGGATTGAGCACAATGTTATCTATATGGCACACATGAACTAGCACTGTATAGCTGTACAAAGGGCTTAGAAATTAGCATACGAGTCTACCTAGGTTTAGCTTTCAACAAAGAATACCAAAAGAACAAAGCAAATTTGATGATAAAAGTAAACTGGAAAGTTGTTTGAAATTGCATGCCCTATATGAATCATGAAAGTTTAATTTTGACTAGACTGTCCCTTTTTAATGTAGTTTCCATTGACTTTTAATTGGAATTTTTCAAAGGTACTACAAATGGCATGACTGAATGTATTTTATGAAACTTAGCATGCTGTTTTTTTCTTTTCTTCTTTCCTTTTATTGTTGAAGTTTAAGACAAAAGAGACAAAAATAATACAAGACAAAAAGAAATATAGCCATATTCTATTATATTAGATATCATAATAATATAACTTGAAAAATATGTACTTTCACTTTTAAAATGCAGAAATCAAACAGTATTCAGTGTCTTTATGATAATAAATAGCTGCAATGTAAAAGCTGCACAAAACTTCTTGAAGCTAGACAGTATAATATTTTATGCCCACAAAAAGAAGAGGAAACATGCTACAGAATCCATAAGACACAGTGATAAGTGGATTCACATCTGTTTACCTCAATCAGCCTTAGTGACACAATCTGTTATAGAAATACCCCAGTGAGATAAACAGCTAACAACTTAAAATGTGCCTTTAGATCAGGGGTTGCCAACCTTTTGGATCTCAGGGACCACTAAGCTCACAATTTTGAATCCCGTGGACCACTAACATGATGTTTTTTTTTTTTAAAGGTACAAACCTCTAATTTAATTCCGATTGGCTGATAGAATTCTATCAGCCAATCGGAATCTAAGGGACGCCATCTTGGATGACGTCATTTTAAAGGAACCTTCATTCAGTAAGAAGACTCCGGATGAAGAGGATGCTCCGCGTCGGATGTCTTGAAGATTGAGCCGCTCTGCGTCGGATGGATGAAGATAGAAGATGCTGTCTGGATGAAGACTTCTGCCCATCTGGAGGACCACTTCGCCCGGCTTGGATGAAGACCTCTCCCGGCTTCGTTGAGGACTTCGGCCCGGTTGGATGAAGACTTCTGCCGCTTCCTTGAGGATGGATGTCCGGTCTTCAGAACAGTAAGTCGATCTTCAGGGGGTTAGTGTTAGGTTTTTTTAAGGGTGTATTGGGTGGGTTTTATTTTTAGGTTAGGGCTTTGTGCCGCAAAAGAGTTAACTGCCCTTTTAAGGGCAATGCGCATCCAAATGCCCTTTTCAGGGCAATGGGGAGCTTAGGTTTTTTTAGTTAGTATTTTATTTGGGGGGTTTGGTTGTGTGGGTGGTGGGTTTTACTGTTGGGGGGGTTGTTTGTATTTTTTTTACAGGTAAAAGAGCTGATTTCTTTGGGGCAATGCCCTGCAAAAGGCCCTTTTAAGGGCTATTGATAGTTTAGGCTAGGGTTTTTTTTTATTTTGGGGTTGCTTTTTTATTTTGAAAGGGCTATTAGATTAGGTGTAATTAGTTTAACCCTTTCGTGTCAGGGCTAAAGTGCCTACATCGGAACAACTGTTCCGATGTAGACAAATTATTCAATTTCAATTATTGGATCGCGTCTGGGGGGCGTCCCTACAACCCTAGGAACGCCCCCCAGACCGCGATCAAATCCTGACAGCACAGAAGGCTTCAGGACAGCCGTTAGCTATGACGTTCTATTCCGTCATAACGGCTTTAAAGCCCAGTCTAATTATGACGGAATAGAACGGCATAATGGCTTTAAAAGGTTAAAGATCTGTAATTTGTTTTTTATTTTCTGTAATTTAGTGTTTGTTTGTTTTTGTAATTTAGCTAATTTATTTAATTGTATTTAATTTAGTTAATTTATTTAATTATAGTGTAGTGTTAGGTGTTAGTGTAACATAGGTTAGGTTTTATTTTACAGGTAAATTTGCCTTTATTTTAGCTAGGTAGTTATTAAATAGTTAATAACTATTTAATAACTATTCTACCTAGTTAAAATAAATACAAACTTGCCTGTAAAATAAAAATAAACCCTAAGCTAGATACAATGTAACTATTAGTTATATTGTAGCTAGCTTAGGGTTTATTTTACAGGTAAGTATTTAGTTTTAAATAGGAATTATTTAGTTAATGATATTATTTTTTATTTAGATTTATTTAAATTATATTTAAGTTAAGGGGTGTTAGGGTTAGACTTAGGTTTAGGGGTTAATAAATTCAATATAGTGGCGGCGATGTTGGGGACGGCAGATTAGGGTTTAATATATGTAGTTAGGTGGCGGCGATGTTGGGGGCAGCAGATTAGGGGTTAATAAATATAATGTAGGTGTCGGCGATGTTGGGGGCAGCAGATTAGGGGTTAATAAGTATAATGTAGGTGGTGGCGATGTCCGGAGTGGAAGATTAGGGGTTAATAAGTATAATGTAGGTGGTGGCGATATTAGGGGCGGAAGATTAGGGGTTAATAATATTTAACTGTTTGCGAGGCGGGAGTGTGGCAGTTTAGGGGTTAATATGTTTATTATAGTGGCGGCGATGTTCGGAGCGGCAGATTAGGGGTTAAAAATTTTTTTAGTATTTGCGATGCGGGAGGGCCTCGGTTTAGGGGTTAATAGGTAGTTTATGGGTGTTAGTGTACTTTTTAGCACTTTAGTTATGAGTTTTATGCTACGGCGTTGTAGTGTAAAACTCATAACTACTGACTTTAGAATGCGTTCGGGATCTTGGAGGTAGAGGGTGTACAGCTCACTTTTTGGCCTCCCAGGACAGACTCGTAATACCGGCACTATGGAAGTCCCATAGAAAAAAGACTTTACAACGTTTGCGTAAGTCGGTTTGCGATAAGGCCAAAAAAGTGTGCGGTGCCCCTAAACCTGCAAGACTCGGAATACCAGCGGTAGTGAAAAAGCAACGTTAGGACCTGTTAAAGGACCAGTCAACACAGTAGATTTGCATAATCAACATATGCAAGATAAGAAGAAAATGCAATAGCACTTAGTCTGAACTTCAAATAAGTAGTAGATTTTTTTCTGACAATTTTAAAAATGATGTCTTTTTCCACTACCCCTGTACCATGTGACAGCCATCAGCCAATCACAAATGCATACACGTACCATGTGACAGCCATCAGCCATTCACAAATGCATACACACTTATTCTTGCACATGCTCAGTAGGAGCTGGTGACTCAAAAAGTTTAAATATAAAAAGTCTGCACATTTAGTTAATGGAAGTAAATTGGGAAGTTGTTTAAAATGGCATGTTCTATCTGAATAATGAAAGTTTAATTTTGATTGAGTGTCCCTTTAATGCTGCTTTTTCATCTTACCGCAAAACTCGTAATCTAGCCGTTTATTTGCTACTATTATATGTAGATCTTATTATCAACTAGATATGCTAAATATAGGACACTGACCTCTAGAAGCTGTGTGTATGATATTAATAATCACTGTGTTAGCCTTGAAGGGACAGTCATCTTAAAGTCTTACTTTAAGTAAGCTGCAACTATCCTCCTGCACCCTTTCTATATCATGCAGCAGGAACAGTAAAAAGTATTTTAAAATTACCATTGTTTCTGGTCACTTTGAAATGGCTGCCAAGCTCTGCTCACTGATGACATCACGATCTGGGCTATATTAATTCTTCACTAGTTTTAAAAGACTCACTAATTGGATTCAACAGACTGCCAATGCTATTCAGCTTAGTGCATAGATGCAGCCCAGATCGTGATGTCATCAGTGGGCGGAGCTTGGCATCCATTTCAAAGTGACCAGAAACAATAGTCATTTTAAAATAACTTTTTTACTGTTACTGCTGCATAAGATAGAAACCGCACAGGAGGATATTTGCAGCTTAATCTAAAGTAAGACTTTTACATGATTAAGGTGTAGACTGTCCCTTTAATGGGACATTAAAGTGCAAAAGTGGTGATGGATATATAGTCCCAGATCATTTGCAATGAACTTGCTGTTAAAAAAAAAAAAAAAAAGTTTCAATAGTCACAAAAGCTTGCAGTAGGTACTGCAGACCTTAAATCAATCTAAGCATATACTCTTCATGTACACACCAGTCAGATGCTTAGAATGTTCTGATATCGTCATCTAGTGGGTGTGTCTTTGTCGACAACAGAGAAAAACATTACATAAATAATAAGCAGCACTTTGTTAACAACTAATTTATCTGACTTGTTTAGCAAACTATTCTGGGGCTGTATAGTCTCAGAATAGTTTGTACTGGAATGTCCCTTTAATCTTATAAATGTCACAGTGTTCACTTCACAGCCAGGAACCTTTTAGCTTTGCAAAATATTTATGGCAGTATTCAGTTGACAACGCACATTCTTGAGATGGCAGGACTTTCACATTCTGAAGGAAGTCACCCTTGAGTTTACAGTGTCTTTTTTTTTATTTTTTTATTTTTTTAATACAAAGTGTTCCCAATTACAGTATTGAATATAAAGATATCTTAAAGGCACAGTCAACTCAAAAATGTTTTATTGTTTAAAAAAAATAGATAATCCCTTTAATACCCATTCTGAAGTTTTGCACAGCCAACATGGTTATATTAATATACTTTTAACCTCTGTGATTGCCTTGTATCTAAGGGGCATATTTATCAAGCTGCTGCTCCATAACCGCCAGAAATCAACCCGATCGAGTACGATCGGGTTGATTGACACCCCCCTGCTGGCGGCCTATTGGCCGCGAGTCTGCAGGGGGCGGCATTGCACCAGCAGCTCTTGTGAGCTGCTGGTGCAATGCTGAATACGGCGAGCGTATTGCTCGCCGTATTCAGCGAGGTCTGTCGGACCTGATCCGCACTGTCGGATCATGTCCGACAGACCTTGATAAATAGAGGCCTAAGCCTCTTTTGACAGCCCCCTTATCACATGACTTTTTTTTTATTTATCTATTGACTTGCATTTTAGCTGTGTTGTGCACAACCCACGGGCATTAGCACAATTTTATCTATATGGCACACATGAACTAGCAGTCTCCTGTTGTGAAAAGCTAATCTGTAGTGGCTTAGAAACGGGCAGAAATTTAGAGGTTTAAATGTTATAAAGCATATTAATATAACAACGTTGGTTCTGCAAAGCTGGGGAATGGTTAGAAAAGGCGTTACCTAACTTTTTAAACAATTACAATTTTAGTGCTTACTGCCCCTGAGCTATGAGTATGACATAAACACTTGGATATTACACTGATGACAGCAAGTAGATAATAATTGTTTAAAGATTATTAAATTGTGGAAATTGCTGGTATAATTATTTTCTATGATGATCTCTTGATATGGTAAATATTATTTTACAGTATATTTATTTATTTATAAAATTTTAACCATTAAGGATACATTGAGATTTCTCTCGTTTTCAAGTATGTCCTGGGACCACAAAACATTGCATTGATACAATAGGGTACAATAAAATACAAAAACAATAATAATACACAATATATGCAAACATTTAACATAGAGCAGGTACGAAATATATAATCATCCATGACAGGAGCATTCTGTTTTGAGATATGTATAGAGGGATCTCTTAAAGGATTTTAGGCTTGGGGAAGTTTTTAAAGTGTGCGGGAGGTCATTCCATAACTGTGGTGCTCTGTAGGAAAAGGAGGATCGAGCTGCTTTCTTTTTGTATTGAGGCAAGCTAAATAATGTGCTGGTACTGGATTGGAGGTTATAGGAGGTGGGAATAGCTGGGGAGAGCATTCTGCTCAGGTAGGGTGGGAGCTTCCCAGAAAGGCTCTTAAAGACAAGGCAGGAAAGATGGAGGGTGCGTCTGGATTCCAGCGACAGCCAGTTTAGTTCTTTTAGCATGTCACAATGGTGGGTCCTGTAGTTACATTGTAGCACAAAGGGGCAGAACGAGTTATACAATGTATTTAGTTTATTAAGGTGAGTTTGCGGAGCAGGTGCATATACTATGTCCCCATAATCCAAGATAGGTATCAGCATTTGCTGTACAATCTTTTCCTTTACTGTAGGGCTGAGGCAGGATTTGTTTCTGTACAGGGCACCTAGTTTTGGATAAAGTTTAGAGGCAAGTTTTTCTATGTGGAGTCCAAAAGATAGATTGGGGTCTAACAACATACCTAAGTATTTAAAAGAGTGGACTGCGGTCAGCGTGCAATTGGATTTTGTTTTGATGCGAAGATGGGAATTTTGTAATTTTTTTAATTTAGGTCCCGTTCCAAAGATCATTGTGACAGTTTTGTCAGTGTTTAAGAAGAGTTTGTTTTTCGAGATCCACTTTTCTACCTCTGTGAACTGGTGTTGGAGCACTGCTTCAAGCTGCGGCAGATCAGATTTGTTTGCATAGATTACCGTGTCGTCTGCGTACATGTGTACAGTTGAGGATTTGCAGACATTAGGCAAATCATTTATAAATAATGTGAATAGTAGGGGGCCGAGAATGGAACCTTGGGGAACACCACACGTGACTGGGAGAGGGAGGGAGACACTGTTAGAAACAGAGACATATTGTGATCGATCCGATACATATGATTTAAACCAGGTTAACGGGCGATCAGTAATACCAGAGTTTTTTAGTTTGAGAAGTAGTATGTCATGGATATGAAGTATAAGGAGACATTTAGGGCTCACTGGGAAGTTATTTTTTCCCTGTTTGTTGGGGAATAGTACAGATTAAATACACATAACAGTGCAAAAGGAAAATGTTGTAAAGTTTTAGAACATTTTATTATTGCACTATTACTTGTATATAACTACAGGGGGCCCTCGTTTTACAACGGTTCAATTTACACCGTTTCAGAATAACAACCTTTTTTTCCAGTCATGAGGCTGCTATTGAAAAGCATTGAGAAGTAGTGCATTTATTAAAATAGCCAGTAGGTGGAGCTGTCCGTTTGTGTTGCAGCAAAGCCAAGCAAGCTGAAATTAATCAGTTTAACCAGACCTGAGCTATCGAACAGATTTCAAAGGAACAAGATCTTCCTGTCTATAAATCAGTCCAGATTGGAATGCATAGATAGAACTGTTTGCAGAA